>NC_056749.1:334604463-334731963 GCF_019279795.1 Protopterus annectens | reverse complement strand
TAAATTGGCAACATACAGTATATGATTGTGAATTATTTCCAGTCCAGGAACTTTCAATGTTTTTTGTTAACATTGTGGCCTGGGAAATTAACTAACCCCCTAGTATTTTTCAGTGCTCCAGTTCATGAATGTATACTGTTATTTCTTTGGAGATTATTATCCATTGCTAGGAAGTCAATTGTAAAGTACTGGAATTATAACGTTTTGGAAATGTGAATCAACACTTTAATTTATGGAATTCATAAATATTTCCAGTGTTTTATGACAAAATGAACTTTTCATTATTACGCTGAAAACAAGCAAACAAAATTACCTCTGAATATAACTGCTACCTAAAGTTGAGCTATTCAAAAGATAAGTATTATTTTATATTCCCAATTAATATTTTATTGTGGTTCAGAATTTTGATCTATAGTTTATAATATTTGATGTAGCATCTTTGAAATATGAAGTAATATTTCATTTTTGTCTTTTGAAGGTATATTTTAACATTTATGGAATTCATTATAAATACTAAAAGAAAATTAGTATAAAAAGAACATGTTAATATCAGTAATCTAACAGTCTTTCACCAAAAGGGTTGAATGGCATTCAATAATTTTATTTATTTATTTTTTGGAACAACCTTAGGAACTGTTTTTTTTTCAGTAATTGGTATTGTTACAGTTAATATTACATGTTTTTTTACTGTTAGTGTTTATACAATTAAGAAACTAAGTGCTTAGTGTATCAGTTTTGTTGATCAATCTCTCTGTGGCCAAGAATATTGTCAGCCATCGGTATTGTGAAGATTGGGTGAAGATAGATGAAGACTGCCAGCCTAACCAGATAGAATTTTGGAGATAATTCTGTCATCTCTAAATATTAATGCAAACCACAGGTTTGTTGCTTTAAATGGTAAAAATAGTGTTACATGTGGAACGGAAAAAAAAATTAACAACAGTACACTCTACTGACCAAGTAAAGCATGTTGTAACCCTTTGATGTTAGGACTCGGAGCCAGTGAGTCTAGAGTTGGGCATCTTGCCTATTGTTTAAAGGCCAGAGTTAATGGCCAGAATTTGCATGCATAAATGTCCTTTATTGCTGTGGTTTCTGCCCAGAGGTGAAGAATGTAAATGTAGTTTCTGTTAGACTGGGAACTCAGGGAAGTGTGTAAAATGGTATAATGTAAACCAGGGAAGTGTGAAGAATGATGTAATGTGAATGAGGAATGTGGTTTTAACAACAGAGAGAATCAGAGAGCATTAAGCATTTTTGTCTTGACCATCAAATTCCCCAGCACTGTCTTGCTCTATATGTAAGTTAATCTTAGATGTGTGTGTTCTCTTTGAAATAGTTAGAAACTAGAAAGATTAGACTGTGTTTTTCTGTGATGTCAGAACTGTACTACTGAATTATTTTAAGTGTTTCTCTGTGATCACTGAACACTTGACTAGCACTGTGTAGTAAAACGTACTGTCTTGTGTTTTGACTATTTGTTATTAAATATTTTTGAACCCTTTCAACTGTGGCTGTTTCTGTAGTGATAAGTCAAGCTCTTTAGAGTACTTGCATGCCTTTGGTAAATTGTACAAAGCCACTTCAATAGCTTTAGCCCTGGGCTATACTACCAATTGGATAATAATATTGTACAGCAATAATTGGGCACCCTTTTAATGGCCTTTGAGTAGCTGATAAATATTAGTGGGTGGTGGCAGCTGGTACGACCATACAGTCTGGGGAAAAGGGGCACAGCTGGAGAACCTGTGCCAGCCTTCCCCAGGAGTGTCTGTGTGGTTGTATAAACTCTTCTCAAAGTGTGTGTGCATGTGTGTGTCGGCTACTTGGGCAGGGACATGAAGCACTGATTGGACAGAGAGGGTGCTGGAGGTTTTAGCTTGCCCACTAGGCTGAGATCTGTACCCTACAGCTGTGTCAGTGGGGAGTCTTATTGGGGACCTGGAGAGCAAGGTAGCGACCAGCCCCAGACTGACTGTGATCTCTGTGTGCTCTTAAGGGAAATTGCACTTTACTGTGTGTATTTGTTATCATTTCCTCCTATATGAGAAGCCTGTCACTGGTGTTAGTGGTGAGAATTGAGGCTCCTCGATAGCTGGGCCAAGGCACAGGCATCACATATTAATTGTTTGGCAATGGTGGGATATCCACACCACAAATTAATTGGTTGGCAAATACAAATTGGCTAGTAGTGGTGTGGGTAGAGTGAATTCCTACAGCTTGTGTACAGTGAGCTGTGAATGTGTTTTGTACTCTAAATCAGCCACACAGTGAATACTCAGAGTTCAGATCACAATTGTTTTATTTTTTGTTAGCTTAGGGTGAGCAGGCAGCATGTCAGCAGAGGAGTATGGAAAGCTGACAAGGAGCCAGCTGGCAGAGATGTGCCAGGATAGGAGACTGATGCATGGAAACCTGACTAAGGCAGATCTGATTGCAGCAACCAGTAGGACAATCAGACTGGCAGTGGAGATATAATACCCTCAGAGAATGGACAGCTCAACCTTTCTGCAGAGGACTTAAAATCCATCTGGAGCTAGAGACTTGAGTTGGAGGCCAGGAATTTGGAAATAGAAGCAGCTGAGAGACTGCGAAACTGCTACACCTGGAAGCTAAGGAAAAGGAGCGGCAGAGGAAGCATGAGAGGGAAATGCTGACTCTTCGCCAGAGTCATGGAGGCAATGGGGAAGGGAGTAACTGGACCCCAGAAGCACAAAAGGTCAGTAAAATTCTTCACAGTTTAAAGAGGGGGATAATTTTGATGGTTTAATTCATATGTCTGAGGAAATGCAAAGAGTATGGTGTGTACCAAAGGCTCTGGGTACAGTTCTTGACCCCCCTTACTCCATAGTAAAGCTGTAACTGTTTTGTCAAAAATGTCTGATGTTGCATGTTTTGATTATATTGCTGTTAAAAATCACTTGTTAGAATTGTTTAAGCTAACACCTGAAATGGATAGGAAAAAGTTTTGTGAGCATAGACGCAAGGCAGATGAAAGTGTGTGTGAATATGTTGCTGAACTGAGCACTTATTTCCGTCGGTGGGTGAGTGGATGTCACGTCACCACTTTTGAAGGGCTGGCAGACCTTTTGGTGAGGGTACAAGCCCTTAGCACTTTACCTGAGGACATGAAGATCTGGTTAGCTGATAGACAATGTGCCACTTCAGATGAGATGGGGAAAAAGGGAGACCTATACCTGGCAAGCAGGGCAGCCCTGCACAGGAAAGGGAGCTCCAGTACTGCTCATGGGTCTAAAAGAACCCATGGTGGGCAGCACAGAATGCCCCAACAGAATCTGCCAATAGCAGGGGAAGCCACTATTCCAGGTACATATCCAGGAGCTAGGGTTAAATGTTTTGAATGCAACCAGTGGGGCCATGGGGTATACAGGTGTCCAAGGAGGCAAGGTAGGGAACAAAAGCTGAGGGAGCCAGTACGTGGGAAAGACAAAATGCCAATAGTAGGTTGTCTTACAAACAACAAGGGTATCAAACTACCATCCTGCAGATGTCCTGATAGGGAAGGATTTAGATGAGGCAGTACCATGTGTTTGTGCAGTTACACACAATCAGGCTTGGAGACAAGCATGTGGGTCTGGTAGCCTAGGGGAGATCCAGACAGACTGCATACTTGCAACCAGGACTGGTGATGTAGTTACTTCAGGGAGGGAGCTACCCTGTAGCAGTGAGACTGAAGGTGAGCCACAGCTGCTTGGGGGTACTGATGGTCCCTTGGACAGAGTGTCTGCAAAGGTAAAGGTGAGTAGTAGTACCCAGGCTGACAGTGAGATACCACTGTCAGAGGATGTCAGACTTCCTTTGGAAGGGGAGCTGGGAAGGGTTACAAGGAGAGAGTTGAGGCAGGCTCAGCTCTCAGACCCTACATTGCAAGGCCTGAGGCAGGTAGCTAGGGATGCACCCGATTCTCAAGGAAAGGGGGAATCTGTATACAAGGACAAAGGGTTACTGTACAAAGAGTGAACCCCAGAGGGAGGGCTAGAAGGTGAGAGAGCACAGCAGTTGGTAGTGCCTAGAGCCTACCATCTGGTGCTTCTAGCCATAGCCCATGATATTCCCTTTGCAGGTCACATGGGCATAAAATGTACAAAGAGGCATATTATGCAGAACTTGTATTGGCCTGGAATTTCCAGAGATGTAACAGGGTACTGCAGGACCTGTGAGCAGTGCCAAAAGGTAGGCAAGGCAGGAGACAAGGTGAGAGCTCCTTTGATGCCTTTGCCTGTGCTTGAGGAGCCATTTCAGAGGGTAGCAATGGATATTGTGGGTTCTCTGAGTACCCCAAGTTCCACAGAGACAAAGTATACCCTAGTTATAGTGGATTATGCTACACAATACCCTGAGGCAGTGGCTTTGTCCTCCACTGAGGCAGAGAAGGTGGCAAATGCATTGTTAGAGATTTTCTGCAGGGTAGGTTTCCCAAAAATAATACTGACTGACAGAGGTGCCAATTTCATATCAGACCTGCTGGCTTGTCTGTGGAAGTCCTGTGGGGTGAAGCACATGAAGACCACCCTCTACCATCCCCAGACTAATGGTCTTGTTGAGAGATTAAACTCTACAATGAAGTCCATGCTACAGACATTTGCAGATCAGTTTAAGAGGGAGTGGGACAAATATTTGCCCCATCTGTTGTTTGCATACAGAGAGGTTCCCCAGGAATCCACAAGTTTATCACCCTTTGAGTTGCTGTATGGGCATAAGGTGAGAGGACCTCCAGATTTAATTTGAGATGACTGGGAAGGTGAGTGCGAGTCTCACAAGGAGCCTATTGTGGCATACATCCTAAACCTCAGGACAAGTCTCAGGGAACTCATGGGCTTGGCCCATGAGAACCTGGCAGAAGCCTAACAACAGAAAAAGGTGTGGTATGACAGGAATGCTTGAGCTAGAGAGTATGCTGTGGGGCAGCAGGTAATGGTTCTCATTCCTGTCAGACACAACAAGCAGCTTGGGAGGGACCCTGCAAGGTGGTAAGAAAGGTAAGTGATGTTAACTACATGGTGGAACTGTTAAGGCAGAAGGCAGGGGCACAAATTGCACCATGTTAACATGATGAAACCTTACCATGATAGGGAGGCCCTTGTGCTGAGCATTTGCAGTGGATTGCAGGAGGAGTCTGAGGGAGATATGGTGACTGATCTCCTCAGTGAGGCTCGAGCTGACACCTCAGTGGAAGGGGTAGTAATGTCCCAGCAGCTATTTCCTACCCAGACTTGAGAGATCTGAGCAGTGTTGCAGGAATTTGGAAACATGTTCATTGGGAAACCAGGGTGCACCCGCCTGGGGCAGCACCAGGTGGATACAGGACCCCAGTGGCCTATTAGGCAGGGCCCTTATAGAGTGCCTGATAGAGTCAAACAGACTCTGAGGGAGGAGGTACAGGAGATGTTGGAACTAGGGGTAATTCAAGATTCCAACAGTCCCTGGGCCTCCACAGTGGTGCTGGTGCCAAAGAAGGATGGTAGCACCAGGTTCTGTGTGGACTACAGAAAATTAAATAGTCACACAGTGTCAGATGCTTACCCCATGCCTAGGACAGATGAGGCCTTAGAGCAGCTGGGTGGGGCTAAGTATCTTACCACCATTGATCTTAACAAGGGTTACAGTCAGGTTCCCCTGACTCCCAGTGCTAGAGAGAAGTCAGCCTTTGTGACTCCTTTTGGCTTGTATGAGTTCACAAAGATGCCCTTTGGGGTGAAGAATGCTTCAGCAACTTTCCAGAGGCTGGTACATCATATCCTAGCAGGAGGGTTTGCCCTTGCTTACCTAGATGATATTGCCATCTACAGCCATTCCTGGCAAGAGCACCTTCAACATGTCAGGGAGGTGCTGGGCAGACTACAGAGGGCAGTGTTGACCATTAAGCCGAGCAAATGTCAGGTGGGTATGACAGAGGTCTCCTACCTAGGACATAGAGTGGGGAGTGGTAAGATAAGGCCAGAACCTGCCAAAGTGGAAGCCATTCAGGCATGGCCTGCACCCATTACCAAAAATCAAGTGAGGAGATTTTTAGGGAAAGCAAGGTACTACTGAAAGTTTGTCCCCAGTTATAGTACCATAGCTGCTCCTCTCACAGACCTGACAAGGAAGAACAAGCCAGATAAGGTAGTGTGGACCCCAACATGTGAGCAGGCATTCCAGAAGCTTAAAGAAGCTTTGGGAGGACCCCCTGTGTTAGCCAGTCCAGATTACAGCAAAGAATATGTTGTGCAGGTGGATGCTTTGAACCATGGGGTGGGGACTGTACTTAGCCACATTTCTTCAGAGGGGAAGAGCACCCAGTGGTTTATCTCAGTTACAGGCTCCAACCCAGTGAGGAATGCTACGCAGCTGTAGAAAAGGAATGTCTAGTCATAGTGTGGGCACTGCAGGAAATTCACTGTTATGACAGATCATAACCACCTAACATGGTTAAACACAGCCAGCCAGCCAAATGCTAAGTTGCTAAGATGGAGCCTGAGGATGCAAGCATATATGTCTGTGCAGCACCACAGTGGGATTAGCAATGCCAATACAGATGGGGTCTCAAGAAAGGGAATGGGGTAAGGTACACTCAGATAGATCTAACTCCCTCAAGCAGCATTTCTCAAGGGCCACTTGAAAAACTAGCTTGAGTTCTCCGGGGGGGGGGGGGGATATGTGAAGATTGGTTGAAGATAGATGAAGGCTGCGATCTTAGCCAGATAGAATTTTGGAGATAATTCTTTCATCTGTAAATATTAATTTAAACCACAGGCTTGCTGTCTTAAATGGTAAAAACAGTGTTACAAAACTGAAAAAAATGTAGCAACAGTGTACTCTGCTGACCCAGTAAAGCATGTTGTGACCCTTTGATGTTAAGACTCGGAGCCAGTGAGTCTAGAGTGGGGCATCCTGCCTATTGTTTTAAGGCCAGAGATAATGGCCAGAATTTGCATGCATAAATGTCCTTTATTGCTCTGGTTTCTGCCCAGAGGTGAACAATGTAAATGTAGTTTCTGTTAGCCTGGGAACCCAGGGAAGTGTGAATAATGATGTAATGTGAACCAAGAATGTGATTTTTAAAAACAGAGAGAATCAGAGAGCATTAAGCATTTTTGTCTTGACCATTCATCTCCCCAGCACTGTCTTGCTCTATATGCAAGTTTATCTTAGACTTGTATGTTCTCTTAGAAACAGCTAGAAACTAGAAATATTAGACTAAGTGTTTTTCTGTGATGTCAGAACTGTACTACTGAATTATTTTTACTATTTCTCTGTGATCTCTGAACTCTTGACTAGCACTGTTTAGTATTGTCTTGTGTTTCGACTATTTGTTATTAAATATTTTGAAACCCTTTCAACTGTGCTTGCTTTTGTAGAGATAATTTAAGCTCTTTAGTGTACTTGCATGCTTTTATTAAATTGTACAAAGCCAATTCAATAGCTTTAGCCTTGGGCTATACTACCAATTAGATAATAATATTGCACAGTAATAAATGGACACCCTTTTAAGGGCCTTTGAGTAGCTGATAAATATTAGTGGGTGGTGGCAGCAGGTACTGCTGTATAGTCTGGGAAAAAGAGGCACAGCTGGAGAACATGAGCCAGCCTTCCCAAGGAGTGTCTGTGTGGTTGTATAAACTCAGTGTGTGTGTGTGTGTGTGTGTGTGTGTGTGTGTGTGTGTGTGTGTGTGTGTGTGTCAGCTACTTGGGCAGGGACACAAAGCACTAGTTGGACAGAGAGGGTGCTGGAGGTTTTAGCTTGCCCACTAGGTTGAGATCTAGACCCTATAGCTGTGCCAGTGGGGCGTCTTATTGGGGACCTGGAGAGCAAGGGAGCAACCAGCCCCAGACTGACTGTGATCTCTGTGTGCTTGAGGGAAATTGCATTTTACTGTGCATAGGATTACCCTGACATCGTGCCGCCCGAACTTAGTCCCAGTGCCTCAGTCAAGTAGAGCCACTGGAGTTATCCCCTGGGTGAATTTTCTATTTCCCCATCCACTCATCAAGATTTCTCTTGAAGAGGGACAGTGAGGTGCTCTGTTTGACATGTATGGGGAGTCTATCTGGGTTTCAATAAGCACGTTTTGTTTTTCCTGAGAATCAGATAATTTCCCCATACTTGATGTTATTACTCTTTATCCAATATTTCCAAGCTTTATTTCTTGCTTTTATAAGGGATTTAATGGCACTGGCAGTACAGGGACACTGTTTTCATCTTAGACACATCTGTTGAATAAGGAAGTCAATTGGAAATGAATAAAGGAATTAATATCTGGGTATGGATATTATATTCAAATACAGTAACTGAGTTAGATGACAGTAGATATAAGGGAGCATAACAAGCAATAATATATTGTGGACCAGCAACAAAAGAATGTTTTTAATGCCTTCATTGTGTACACAAACTAAAACTGTTGGCATATGTAGAATGACTATAGTACAAAACATAAATCTACCCTTTTGTGCAGAATGTTTTGTGAATTCTAAATAATTTATTCGGAAATTTGCACACTGAACTAATGTAACTTGAAAAATATTTTGCTTTACTTATTTTTAAAACTCGTCATTTCACTTGCTACTGTATGTTACAAATGCTTCAGAACATATGGTTCCAATTATGCATGTTAAAAGCACAATTTCAATCAGGATGCTTGCTTGAGTAGAAATGTACTTGGCATCATCACTTCTCATTTTTCCATCATTAAAGACAAACTCCATGCCTCATAAAATCAGCCATAAAAATAAAGAGCAATTAACACCAAGCTGATACTTGTTATTTTTGCAGTAGTGGCTATTTCCCTTTGTAAGTGAAGTGTGCCTTCTGCATGGAAAGTGCATCCAAATTTCTCTGACATAAAATTAACTTATGTTTCCTCTCAAAATGTGCACTCAGCAAGCCGATGTAGAGAACACACTTAATGTGTTGTACTGAGATGGGTTATCTTTCATTGTCATAAAAATCTCTTCCTGTATTAATGTTTACTTCAGGTATTTCAGTTTTAAAGCCTGTCGCTTACGTTCATGATGGAAGACATTCAGTGATAAAAACTGTCATGCAGAGAAGTAATAGCTTTTTTCTTTCAAGATGCATAAATCAAAGTTTGCCAAATGTTCCTCTGTTATACCAGCATCAAGTGTACCTTAAATGAAAGAATTGCTTTAGAATTAACAATGTTCACAGTAATATTTCTGAATCATTTTTTCAGTAGAGATAAATATCTTATCCAATATCTGGATGCCGGTTAACTCTGTTCCATCAGCCTGCTTTGTGTTCCATTAAGAGACAGGCCATACATTTCTTGGGTTACAGCTAATCAATACTTCAGTGTTCTGAATTATGAAAAGAAAGGCAGGCATTTTGCAAAGCAGATTCTTCTGGACATATGTATATTACATAAATGTATTATCTGGAACCCTGGAATTACACCATTTTAGTCATTTTTGTTTTGAAAATCTTTAGCACACTGTGCCGTGTACTTTACTGACACAAGATTTCGGTACAGACTGCATATATTTAGAAGGTGGACCCATTGTTTGTCAGGATCTCAGTGGCTATGGTACTGTAGCTAACACTGAACAATTCTAGAACAAATGCCTATAAAAGAAAAAGGTATCATTAGATTTTACTGTATCATTCATCATCTAATATAACTGTGCCTATTCTATCAAACTTATCTGTAGCAGAATAAGTCACCCATAGCACGCGAGTATTACCTCCAGATAGTAGACAAAGCATTTATCTGAGCTGTCCTCACATGTTCTTTGAAAATGTTACAGTAACATTAAATGTCTTGAATTATGACACTTTCCCATTTATAGACACATGTGCATACACGCACACACACATACATATGCACAACAAATCAATACAATTCATAAATGTTTATATTATTTTTAATGTACCTGTTTCTTGATAGTTTAATTCATTGCTTTCTTATTTCCATTGTTATAGAGATAATCTTACTTCTACATTTCTTTCTTTTTTCCTTTACATAATTGTACCTTATGTTGTGAAATACGATATTATATACAAATACAGGCAAAACTGCACACTAGAAATGTGGAAGCAGCAAAAATATTAGCTTTACATTCCACTGTTAACATTTTTTGTGATGAGAATTATGCAGTGTTTGAAAAAAAGTCACTTTGAAGACTGTGTTGTGCCATAAGCTAGGTGGAAGGAAATAGCACAGATTGTATTAGCAATACTAAACACATTTCTCATAATTATTATTACTAATATATTTTATTAAATCTCTGTGATAAATTGTAAGGAAAGTGGGCCAGAAAATCAGAAGTCCTCTTCAAGCATGTTCTTAGCATAAGAAAAAAAAAATTGCATAAAATATAAATAAAAACTACTCACATGCGCACACACAGAACAAGTGCACGTGCGCACACACACACAAAATCAATACATTTTAAGCATCTCTTCTAATGAAATTTAAATAAGAATTGGTAAGATGGTGTTTAGAATTTTAACGGTACAATGCAAATGAGGAAGTATTGCACAGTTTAAGGAAAACTGCACTATGCATGATTGTTGGTGGGAGGGGTACATCTCTATTTATTTACATTTGTTCCTGGTTGTAGTATTGGATTCCGGTGGATAGGTGTCCACATCCTAACAATTGTAGTAAACCAAAACATAAAAACAAGTAAAACTTTTTTTTATATAAGTACTGATGCAGACATGTCGACAAATTCATATTATGAGAAAAATCACAGAAGATATATCAAAGCAGAGGGTCTATATTAAATTAGCGGATGCTTAGAAAAGCGAATGCTAATTCATCGACCCCTTTTAAGCAAACACTTACAATCTCGAACACCCGGAACAGCGATTCTTTTCACAGGGAAAAAAATCACTGTGCCGGTTTTGGGAGTTCGCCATTTCCTCCACTGTGGTGCAATCTCAGAATTGGTATATTTAAGTAGGGGAATGTGGGGGGGGGGGGGTGAAGCGCCCCACATTATCTAATGTTTTAAGTTTTTTTTTTGTTCGAGATTTTAAGCTTTCACTTAATAGGATTTGATGAATTAGCGTTCACTTTTCTAAGCATTTGCTAATTTAATATAGACCCAAAGCAGATAAGTACAGTGAATAACAAAGAGGGACACAGAATGATAAGAAGTGGAAGGAATAACGGTCCTGATTGCACATTAATAAAAGCTTTTTGTAAGATATGTGAACTGGATTTGTATAAGCTTTTTTACAATAAACCAACTGGCAAAAGATTTTTAATATGAGTAGGAGTGAGGAAGAAGCACTTAATGTGATACAAAATGACACCTCTGCAGTAATACGCCCAGCAGATAAGGGCAGCATGACTGTGATCATGGATAGGAGTTTTTATTTTGACTCAATCAATAATATGTTGATGGATGGGTTGGTGTATGAAAAAGTGGATATTAAGCGCATACAAGATTTGATAAAAGAGATGCAGTATTTGGTGAATGATTACATGCTGAGTTTCTTGATTACTATGGATTTAGCACAGTACCTTATAGTTGAGCCCCTGTTGTACCTATGTTCCAAGGTCTGCCTAAGGTACAAAAGGACCCTAGAGTACCCCCTTTTAGGCCCATTGTGACTAGAAAAGGGTGGGTCACCGAGCCTTTTTCCATCTTTGTCAAAAGGCATGTCAGGCCAATTCTGGATAAATCCAGTACTATATAGAGGGATACCAACCATTTTCTACAGAATTTGTTTGTGTTTATGGAGGTTTATAATAGGTCCTGGGATTTTATGTTGGTTACTTTAGATGTGGTACCCCTGTTTACGACTATCCTTAATATTGAAGAGATTGAATATATGCGTAGGTACTTGAGGGACCAGAGTGGGTATGAGCATAGGCTCATAGAGTTGATATGTGACTTTATGGATGTGGTACTTAATATATTTGTGTTTGACAATTGCTATTATAAACAGAAGCATGGTGTGGCGATGGTGACCTGCTGTGCCAACAGTTATGCTAATGCTGTAATGGTGCAGTGGGAACTGGAGGAGGCATTTGGTATGGAGCTGTATTTACAGAATGTGCTTTTTTATCGTCATTTTGTTGATGATGGTTTTTTGCTGTGGGTGGGACTTCTGAGGATTTAGAATGCTCTGTGTTAAAATTGCATGAATCTAGAAGTTTTTTGAGATTCACTTATAAATGGACATGTACGTCTATGGAGTTTCTTGATGTATTGATAAGTAAGTGGCCAGATTATGCACTCACTACTAATTTATTTAGAAAGGAGTGTTATAGAAATTTGATACTTCATAGGAGTATGCACCCAAAAAAAGGTTTTCAACAACATAGTAAAGGGACAAAGCATGAGGGTTTCTCAACTGCATAATGTTGACACAGATTATAGGGGAGGTTGTGAGACCATTAGACAGCCCTTGAGACATAGGGGCTATAAGGATAGTAAGGTGGACCCCATTTCAGTGGATGTTGATTCAATGAAAAGGGGATGAGCCAGACCCGATTTTCTTCTTCCCAGGATTCAGCTGAAACAGGGCAAGGTACTGAGAGGTTCGGCAGCTCTATTGAGAGGGTTAAGGTTCCAATGGTATTTACCAGCAATGTCAATGCTATTAAGAAGGTATGTCAGAGTCACTGGCATCTCTTCATGATGGATGACAAAATTAATAGAGTATTGGGAGAGACTCTGATGTTTGGATTTAGGAACTGCAAGTCACTCAAGAGGATGTTATGTTATCCAGATAGGGGGACCAGATTATGTGAGAGAGGATGTGGAACTTACCCTTGTGGTTCTTGTAATTTTTGTAGCCTGATAGATAGTGATGGTGTGTTTGTACATCCTGACTTTAATAGGAGGTTTAAATCCTGTGTTAGGGCAACATGTGCAACAAAACATTTGTTGTATTTGGTGCACCTGAGTGCTGTAAATGATTCTACGTTGGGAAGACAGATCGCAAATTTAGAGAGCATACGAGGGAACATTCCTACAGCATATAAACAGGCAATACAATGAATGCCCTTGCTAGATATGTGGCAGCTAGTGATCGGATTCACCATTTTAGGTTTAGGACTATAGAAGACTTGGAAGTGGGAGTTATGTTGGGTAATGTTAAGAACAGAACGAGTAAGGCAGAACTTAGATGGATCCTTAAGTTAAGAGTTGATGAAGGATCCGGCTTAAATAGTATGGTCTCTATTAAACTGATACTTGATAAGAGGGGATCACCCAGATAAGATGTATTTGCCAGTTGGTTAGTCAAATTTGTTTCCTGTTTTTACCCTATGTTGTTTTTAAATCCCATGTGCAGTTTTGTATTTCATGGGATTTTCCTTTAAATAGGTAATGATGTCATCTGAATGCATGCAATTGGTCTATGCAAATGGGAATTGCTGTGGGGCACAATACTGGTGGATTTTAATGGTTTTAATTAATCATATGATTATTTAATGATTTATGTCTGTGTGTAATGATGTATGTCTGTGTGTTTTACTATCATTACACTCTGATGAAGCCAATGTGTGTTTATCATTACACTCTGATGAAGCCAATGTTTGTTTGGTGAAAGTGCTTACAGACTTGCAAAATATTTTATTAAAGTGTTTATATGTCTCTACTAATTTTGTTGGAGGTTTTTATGAGTGCTGTGCATCCTGCTGCCATTATTGTGTATAGCATTGCTATTGCAATCCCAATATTAATATTTTATGATTGTTTTATTGTGTTACTGTCTTTTCACAGACTCATTCTGCATATAGTATCTCTGCTATCCAGCTTGTATTATAACTGGTCATTCATGTTCATGAAATTGTAGATTTATAGATGTTAAATGTACCAGTCCTCATCAGTTAGGATTAGGTAGTACTCCATGATTGTCAGGCACATTTACTGGATTCAGGATGACTCTCAGTAGGCAATTCCTTCAAGTCCCAGTAATGCAGATGAATTGCACTGATAACATGTTTTATTTTTTATTTTTTTTTGTAAGGATATACCCTCTTCACTTCCTAACATAGTCAGTGGTACAACAGGTAGCATACTAATTTTTGGTGCAGAAGGTTGTGGGTTCTATTCCCACGCCAGGTAGATCAACTGCTGACACTACAGTGCAGCATAAGGTAGGTGCTGCACTCTTCAGATGAAATGTTAAACCCAGGCCCTGTCTGCTTGAGTTGGTGATAGCTGAGGTACATATAAAAAATCCCATATCACCTATTGAAAAGAGTAGGGGTCATTTACTTGTGTGTGTGTGTATATGTATATGTATGTATGTATGTATATATATATATATATGTATATATATATACATATACATATATATATATATATATATATATATGTGTGTGTGTGTGTCTGTGTGTGTGCATAAATGTATACATATATATATATATATATATATATATATATATATATGGTTCTACCTGACAAGTTTGACATACCAAATAATCGACAAGCACTTAACCGGCACGACAACACTGACAACTAATATCACCGACAACTGAAATAGCCGACTATAAAAACGTCGACACATATGCTCGACAAAGAACACATAATTCCAAGAAGGAATGCTCACAACATGTGTATATTTACAAAACATTAATAAATACTACTGACATACTTCTGCTCATGTCACACGTGTACCAGCACAACTACGAAAATAAATATCATATCACAAAAGTCCAATGAAAACTCCTGGTCAAATGTCAACTTTCCGACATTGCAAGAAACTTTCCGACATTGCTCAGTACTGAAATTTTGCCAGTGCACTCTTCCATACGACTAAACACTGAAAAGTAACGGGTCCACATCAAAGCACAATGAGAAAACCGCAATCTTTACATTTATGTTTTCAAAAGTCTTGCAATAGCTTTAACGAACTCAACGTTAGAATACTGAGCAATATTAGCAATCACTGACTCAAATTGCCGTTGTCTTAGTACCACCTTTCTTCTCTTTGGCGAAGGTATATACCCGACAGACATACGTATTCTTAATTCATCAACCCGGTCCTGTTCACGTGCAAGTATATGTAACAAATACTTTAAATCTATCCCTTTATCTCCTAAAAGGCACTTCAATCTCCTATGCCATGCTTCAACTGTATTTTGCGTTCTAGGTAAACACAGCTCATTCAATTCTGAAACATTCCAAAACTTAATCGGAAACAGTGGCGGGAATCTCATCGATGACGTAAACCTGGTATTAAACTTACGACTTTTTCCATACACATACCAGTCAGAAAAGTATTGTAGAACATCTTTACCTTCTTCTGGAAATGATTCCTTCATTTCATTAAATGTTTCTTTCACTTTATTTTCAGGCAAAAAAGCGAATTCTACTAATGATTTAACAGCTAACTGTAGTTCCCGAGAAGTATTATATGCACAGCTTAGACCTAAAGCCTGTACCTTCCGCCAGATGTTTTGCCCAAAGTGAAACAAACAACCCTTAGAAGTAACATCAGAGAGATTAAGTCTTATACTTTTTACCGCTGCTATTTCAAAGTCACATAGTACAAATTTCACTTGAACATCCAGACTGTTTGACATGAGCAGACATAGTAAACTGTTCCACATATAGTTATATGCTTTCAGAGATTTTTTAGACATTAGTACATATGCAAGTGGAACGGACATACTGTATGTACCGTATTGCACAAACGCATGAATACTATACAGTTGACGATTAGTGACACCTTTACAAAAGAATGTGCCATCCATTAACCAAATAGTAGCTGTACTTAAATCACATAAGTTTTGTAATGTACTAAACACAACTACACTTGTCTCCGTCAAACTATCTGACATTCGTTTACTTATAAATGCACCGTTCTTCAATGTAAACTTACTGAAATCTATATTCTCTATGGTTAGCTTTACGTTGTCAATTTTTCCAAACTTCAATCGCCTAACGTGATTAACCTGTTGTAGCAAAGCTCTTCTTTGTGGAAGATGGTGAACTGTAGACAAGGGAGTGGACGATAAAGCATCGTCCACTATAAGTGACGGTGTATCTCTACTCAAACCAGCTTTAAGTTTCAGTTCACTACAAGCAAAATAGCGATCTAGCTCTCCTGGTTCCACAGCATGACTATGGGCAACAGACTTTTCAAGTCGATCGCCTTCAGATAAAAGTACGGTAACCGCTCTACCTTTACATTTGTCCGTAGTCTTATACTTGCAAGCCCAGTAGCGTCTCTCGCTCCTAGCACGTTCCAGGTAATATAGATAGTTGTCTATAATCAACATAGCTTTATTTTTTTGTGAGTCTACTGTATGGTATATCGTTCCAAGTACTCCTGGACTACTACCTTCATTACTAGCCATTTCGTCTTTGATGCATAGCACCATGAACTATTACTGCCAAACGTATTTAAGTGATTAGCGTCTCATTACTTGCTAATTATGTGTGAATGTTTCACTACTTTCATTATCAGGAGTTGCACTGATTATTAAGTAGTTTTCTTCTGGGAATGTTTTTGTTAGTTGCGCTGAATGATTTACATTACTTTTAGCTAACTATTTTTTACGATATCTCTGACTTGCAGAATATTAAACCTTTGTCGATATTTTGTAATGTCAATTTTCCATATTGTCGGCTTTTTGAACTTTCGTTCTTGTCATACTGGTGAAATTGCTGTCGATCTTCTGAGTTGTCGACATAGTCAGGTAGAACCATATATATATATATATATATATATATATATATATATATATATATATATATATATATATAAAGTATAAAGAGAGAGAGATACTCACATGCACAAATATATATACATATTTACAAATGTATGCAACCATTTTACATCATTTTCAAATTTTACACATCAAAAACTTTCCATTTCTTTATTTTTGTATATATTGATTGCAACTCCATGTTCCATAACCATAATCTAATTTCCTTTAATATTAGTGACAATATGCATTTTCTATTAAACATGCTTTCATTAATTCATTCATTCCATGTTACCCAAATTGCATAAAGTACTTTATTTAAATCTCTTAAAATTTTTGGTTACATTTTCATAATATTAATATTCAATCATTTTTTATTCAATGATATTTTCATAAAAAAAAATCTAAAAATAATTTATTGCAGTTTTTTAACTCTCACATTTAAAAAAATATGTTCCTTTGTTTCTTCTTCTAAACAATGAACACATTCTTTCATTTTTCTTTCTAGAAGGCATATTTGAATAGAGAATTTCTTTATTCCCAATCTCCACAAAGAACTCTTACATGCTAATCTGTACATTTTCCATAATATACAGATATATTTATTTCCTCTGCTATTAATTTCCAACCAGTGTTATTGTCTTCTTTATCAACATTTATCTTTAAAATGGATATTGCCTTCATAGAACGTTTTTCATCAGCTGTTTTTATTGCATCACCTATTCCTTTGCTCTTTTCTTTATTGTCATTCCTCTTTTCTTTAAAGTTTCAACTAAATAAATAAAAACTTCTCTGATCCACTCTCTGTTTTTAATTGTTATAATAATGTCATCTGCATATGATATCATAACTGGAATTTCAGCTTCCATTTGAATTGTATAATTTGCATTCTTCATTTTCTGTTTTATCTCTCTTTCTGTTGTATTCATTACCAAAATAAATAAAATAGCATTAATAGGACACCCTTGTTTTATACCACTGTCCATACCTATTTAATTAACAATCCATTAATTAAGACCCTTACTTTATTATTCGTATAAGCCGTCCTACATACTAGCTTGATTTTATTATTATACATACCCATATGTTTTATATCTTCTTTCATTCTGTTTATATCATGTATGATTACTCTCACTACAATTAATCATTTTTTACATCCTTTTCTTTTTATACATTTTCACTTTCCTTCATTATGTATTGTATCTTATTATCATATCTCTTTTGCATTATTTTCACAAATATCTTATAGTCAGTATTATTTAAAATATTGGTCTTCAGTTTCTACATCTTCTCTTTCTCCCTTTTTTCTATTTAAATTTTAATACTCCACTGCACAGTTCCTTATATTTTAATCCTTCATTTAACCATGTATTGAAGATGCATATTAAATAGTTTTTCTGCCACCTTTCTAGATTTTTATACATTTCAAACCCCATACCATCTGGGTCTGATGCTGATTCCACATTGAACTGTTTAAATGCTTTATCTAGTTCACAAACTGTAATCACTTTTTCAAATTCTTTATTATTTTGTTCAGGATTCTTATTACTTCCCATTTCTTTATACTATGTCACTTTTTTACTAAGTATTTCTTCCACATAACTTACAAGAAATTGCATAATTTGTTGCTGAATTTTCTGTTATACTCTTTCATTTCTCTCATTATGCTACTATGCTTCATCACTATATTGATTAAATAAAGTCAAATGCCGTCTTTTCTCCCTTGTAAAAATACATACCTCTATGCAGTAGTTCTCAAATTTTCTCTTATTTTTTCTTATATATTTATTTTTATTCTCACAATAATCTTATTTTAAGCTATTCACCACATCTTTATATATTTTAGCATATTCCTGCTTTTCTTTTCTTTCTTTGTTTCCAGAATGACTATCTTTATAGTTTCTTTTAAATGAAATCCACCATTCCAACTAAATCACCTAGGATGGCTTGAACTGCCTAGCCTACTGCAGTTCAACCAGCTAATAGTGGCACATAAAGTCCTTTACCAACCAGAAAATACACCTGCACTAAAAATATTATCAACCCCTACACCAGCACCCGGCCACTGTGATCTCTTAGTTCAAACACACACAAATCCAACTACTCAGCTGGGGACTATCTGTTTGCCATCTCTGTTGGAAAAACATAGAACAGACTTCCAGCTGACTTGACCCTAGAACTCTCACTAACTCAATTCAAAAACAAACTCAAGAAATACTTCAAAACTCATTGGTTATGTCCTTGCTCTAACCCCTAGTATTGAACTCTCTATTACTTAGGTGCTTTACCTACAACTACTTCTAAATTCTTTCTACCACACCATTTCAAGAAGGGTCAATTGTATAACTGCTGCTCAATGTGTCTTTAACCTGAATGTGATGTTATGTATATATAACTTTGAAAATAATGTTATGTTTTCTAAAGTGTTTTATAATAAGTTAGTACTATATGTGCTAAATGCTGGTATTGCTTATAGGTTCATAGGTTGGTACTAGGCTATTGGCCCTAGGGCCTATACAAGCCTAGCCATAACAATTCCCTGGATATTTCTTTCCACAGTATATACTTCTCTGGACCCCTGACATGATCCCGGGGTGAATTTCCTATCTCCCATCAAATCATCAAGGTTTCTTTTGAAGAGGGCCAAGGAGGTGCTCTGCTTGACATGTATGGGCAGTCTATTCCGGAGTATGGGGAGTCTCTGGGTCAGGAACCTATCCCTCCAGCATGTTTTGTTTATTGTGATGACAAGGTTTAGATCCCTGGAGCGTGTGGCTCTGAGAGATTGGGATTTCTTTAAGTGGAGCATGTCTGGCAGCTCAGGGTTTGACATGGCCTTGTATGTTAAGCAGAGATCGCCTCTGAGTAGACGATATGCCACAGAGTATAGCTGGAGTTTTTTTAGATGGTCAGCATATGGCATCTGCTTTAGGCCTGTGATTCTTTTAGTGAGGTATTTCTGTGGCCCTTCCAGCTGTTGCAGATGTCTTGTGAGGTACATACCAAACGGGGCATTATACTCTATAATGGGTCTAATGAGGGATGAGTACAGTGGGACAATGACCTCCTTTTTTCTGGATGAAAAGCCCTTTGTGATGAGGTTTGCCACATAGAAGGATTTCATGACTGTTGTGACAATGTGGTTATCGAAAGTGAGACCACTGTCCACCTGTGTCCCTAAGTCTCTCATCATACTTTTGATGTTTAGTGTACTGCCACTTATGTGGTAATTCATGGGTACATGTTTTTTTTTCCAAAGGGGATAACTATACATTTCTTGGCATTAAGCCTGAGCCCATGGCTCTGGCACCAGGCATCTGTTTCTGTAAGGCCCTTTTGTAGAATATCCACATAATTTGGGGATTCAATAATGGCTCCCAGTTTCCAGTAATCTGCGAACTTTGTTAGCCAGAGTCCCTTAGTGTTGGCCTATACTTCAGGGAAGTAGATGGCAAACAAGAGTGGTCCCAGGACTGAACCCTGATTTACTACACTTGCCACTTGTCTGGAGCTGGATTTGGAGTCAGTTACTTTTACAGTCTGGGTTCTGTCAGTAAGCCAGTTGGCAACCCATCGAGTGATGTAGGGATTTATGCCTAGCTTAGTAAGTTTATGATTCCAGAGTGGGGGATGGTGTTGAAGGCCTTGGCGAGGTCCAGATAAGCTGTGTGGACTGCCTTACCCTTGTCCACAGCTCTGGAGACTGATTTGATTTGAAGAAGTCAATCAGGTTCAGGAGACAAGATTGGCCCTTCACAAACTCAAACTGGGTAGGGTCCAGTGTTTGAATGATGCCAATGTCTTTGTTTATAAGTTTCATGAAAATGCATTCCATGCCCTTGCAGATCAGGCTCGTCAGACTGATGGGACAGTAGTTCAAGGGATCCAAGGTGGATCCCTCCTTGTGGAGTGGGATAACTGTAGCTGTGCACCACTCAGTGGGCATGAAGCCTGAGGCGAGGCTATGACTAAACATGACACTAAGGTAAGGTGCCAGTTCATTTTGTAGTTCATGTAGTACGCATCCTGGGATGTCATCTGGTCCCATGCATTCTGTATTCTTAGCTTTGGAGAGTGCAGTTTCTACCTGTGTGGCCGTGATTACCAGAATTTGGCAATCTTTTGGTATTGAGATGGGCCCTTTAGGGGGTGAGAGGGGGGTGAAGTTGGCACTTAATTGATCTGCCAGGATATTGGCAATATCCTTGGGATCAGTATATTTAATGCCATTCTGTTGGAGCTCAGAGCAGATCTAAGCATTGCCATTTAGAGTCTTGACATAACTTTAGAATGCCTTGTGGTTTCCTTTGGAATCTTTGGCAATTTTATTTTCATAACTAGCTTTTGATGATTTTATGTGGGATCTCAGCTTCTTACTGAGGCTGGTGAGGGAGTTTTTTGCATCCTGGGATCTTCCTCTTTTCTGCAACAGTTTCTTCTTTCTGTTGTATAGTTTGTTTATAGCAGGGGACTACCAGATTGCCTTCCTTTTTTTGGAGGAGATCATCTTGGTTCTAATTGGGATGGCACGATTCATGCATGAGTGGATGTGCTTGTGCAGTGCCTTGGTGTAGAATTCTGCAGTCGAACTTTTAGCTCCCATCCGCATGGGTGTCATGAAGTTTGTCACTTCTGACATCAGTAGCATGAAGTTGGCTTTGGAGAAGTTTTTTAAGGAGATGTCCTTACTGGGGGGGTGGGGGTGGGGGGTTGTAGATGTCAAGGGTGATTTGCTTTGGTCAGACCTGACCAATGCAATGAGGGGGTGACCACTGGTATGGAGCATCCATCTCCCATGTTGTTAATGACCAGGTCTAGGATATTGGAGCCCTTGGTGGGACAATGGATTAGTTGATCCAGGGCGTTGGAATTTATGAATTCCAAGAACCGTTGGGAAAAGGAGTTGGTACCCGAGTAGTTTTCCCAGTTAATGGAAGGATAGTTGAAATCACCCAGTATTAGGGTGTTTGGTTGTATCTTAATATTTTCCAGTATGTTTAGAAAGGTGTAGTGCGAATCTTGGGGCATGGTGGGGGATCTGTAGCAAGCTACAATTTGGATTGCAGTCTTACCTAGTGTTAGTTGCACCTGGAAAATTTCAGATGCATTGTGTTTGGAAACTAGCTTGGAGGTGTGAATATCCTTGGTGAATATGGACACTCCTCCACCTTTAGTGCTTCGGTCTTGGTTTTGTGGCCGAAAAGTGTGGTAAGAGTTGTAGCCTGGTATTGCAGGGGTGCTCTCTGGAGCCTTGAACCAGGTCTCAGTTACTGCACAGATATTGATGTTCTCCATTTTTAGGAGTGCCTTGAGAGAGTGCATTTTGAGGTTTAGACTTCTATTATTGAGTAGGATTACCTTCAGATTTTGCTTGCTTGTATCTGTTACAGTGGTGGTTTTGTCATTTGAACCTTGCCTAAAAAAGACACTATAGGGTTGGCAAAGGCTTTAGCCAGTAACCTGAATCCCAGGGGTGACAGGTGCAGACCATCTCCGGCAAAGCATTGTGGTTTGTCGATCATGTCTTCCCAGGCAGACAGATAATGGATCCTCTTTGAATGACACCAGAAGCTTAGCCAATTGTTGAAGTCAATCATTTTGTCTTTATACTGTGGTATAATTCTGGGTGAAGACAGGATGCTACTCAGGGCTAGGGTCATACCTGCCTAGGCCACATGATCCAAGAGCTCTTCAATGTCTCTTTTCATGTAGTCCAGGGAGGTACGTCTCAAGTAATTCACTCCAGCATGGACAATGACAGAGACGTATTTGTACTTGTTGTGGAGTGACTTGAGTGCATGCATTATGTGGTGGATCCTGGCACCTGACAGGCAGCTGACTGTAATTTTTTTCCTTGTTCAGCCTGGTGAGTGGGACATCAGTGTGCCTGACTATAGAGTCACTTATGACTAAAGTGTTGGTTACATTGTCTTGCCTCAGGGGCTGTTGTTGGGTGGCACACTGGTGTTGTGAGCTGTCCCTTTGGTTGTGACGGGCGTTTGTGTTTCAGCTTCGGAGGTCCTTGTTGCTTGGGCAGGTTAATGTTAAAAGCCTCTGCATATGTGGGTTTAGTGTTGCTATGTGTGGGTGTTGATGATGTGGGTTTTAAGGGCTATGAGTTGCTTAAGGTGTAGTGCAGGTGTTAACCTTCTTCTCTTGACTGTCTAGCACAATCTTGGCCGTAGAGAGCTTTGCTTCCAGTTTGGCTATGTAAGTGCATCTCTCGCAGGTTCTAGTGTTGGGTGGTAGGAGGAGAGGGTTGTCTATGTACATGAGGCAGTTGCTGCATTGCCCCAGTATGCCCAGATTCACCAGGTGGACAAGAGAAATCACTGGAAGATGACCCTTGGACATGCCTGTTTAGGTGCTTTTTTTGTAAAGTATAAGAGCTATTTTCCCTTACCTTTGCAAGCTACTTTGCAATTATAGGTTGTTTAGTGCCTACAATTAATTTCTCCTTATTGACAAGGAGAGTTGAGTGCTTGTATCAGTTTCAGGCTTCCTAGTGCTTTCCAGCAGGTTGTAGAGCAAGTGCTAGTCACAGCGGTTCAGATTGTAGTGCTACTACTGAGGAACCAGCTAGTTCTAAGGGGAAAATTTGAAGAGCAGACTTTCTGACACCTAGAATAGTTTAACTGTAGCCTCGTGTTGCTGCATGATGCAAAAAATGTGCAAACACATGTGTTTTTAAGCCAGAAAGTTGAAAGGGATAGAAATCAGCCCAAAAAGGCTAATAAAATTACAATTTCAGAGCTGGAAACTGCTCCTCTAGTGTTAGATAGGCAGTACAATGCTCACCACTCCCACTGGTAAGCAGTAGGACTTCCCTCTACCACAGCAAGGTCTGGATAGCTCTGAACACAGAAAATAAAGTCCTGAGACAAGCAAAGCCTGGGATCTGGAATGGCTAGGAAAGGTGGGAAATGAGCAAACAAGATAGTATTTATTTATTTTTTTTCTTAAAACAGGCTAAACAATGCAATAATACAGTAAATAAACACAGAAAAGGCTAACACGAGTGCGTAGTCCTAAACAATAAATGCAATTTAAACTCTACAAAATTAGCAATGTAAAACTTTTTAAATGAAGCAAGGCAAGAGCACAACTGAAAAACGATTTAAGAGGCAGTAATACAGCAGATTAAGTAGCTAGTCTACAAATACAGAGAAGTCAAGATATACAGAAAAGCAGCTGAAACACACAAACAGTTCAGCTGCAGTGCAACCTAAAGCACTTGAGTTGTAGCAATATTAAGGCAAATACAGTTATAATAAATGCTCTAAAATATACTCTATATTTCCAAGAGTCAGAACACAAGGAGATTCAGGCATTTTTTTTTTTTTTTTTTGAAAGGGAGAAAGGAGGAACAGAAGGCAATCTCAGATGTTCTCTCTGTATTAGGTAGAATGAGCTAATGACACTAGACTGGGAGGAGTGTCCCAGATGCAAAGCCACCAAGTATAACAACAAGACAACAACAGGGAGGGAGGGTAGGGACCAAAACTAAAGCTATTAGCCTACACTCTTTAGACAGTAAACACTACAGAAAGCCACAAAATAAAAGTTTTTAAACAGATAAAGGAGCAGAGAGACTCTATAGAATGCTTTTAACTGCAAACAAATCAGTTACCCATGCAAATTAGTTAATAGCAATAAAATGAGTAAAAACTATGTAGCAGGCAATAAAAAGTGCTATATATAAATTGCTAAAAACAATAATCAGTATAAATAAACCAAATAAAAAACAGGATACTTATATATCTCAGATCAGAGTTATGACTGTAATCTGCTTAAAACTAGCATTTACTAAATGTTCAATGTGTATTATTATCTTGGAGCTTTTCTCCCTGGGCCTCCGGTGAAAATGAACATATATCCAGTTGGACTATCCCAGTCAACAAATGTAAAGTAAATGTTTGTTTGTCTTTTCAGCTTTTCCCGTTTAGGGGTCGCCACAGCGGAACTCCGGTCCGCTAATGATTGGCAGTAGACTTTTTTATGGTGCTGAGTTGCCAGCCTGACGCCCAACTTTCAGCGAAGGCATGCCAATTCACGCATGTCTTTCGGAGGCCACTTGACCTCGGGGAGGACATACAGACTCCACACAAAAGGCACTGCAGAACCTCGTGCTGTGAGGCAACAATGCTACCGCTGTACCACCGCGGCTTTTATAAAATGCATTTATAGTAATATATCCTTCCATAATTGCTCAATATCATTCTTTCCTTTGTCATTCCATACCTTTTCATTATTACTTTTTACCTTGTCCTATTGTTATATATTCTTTATTGTAATCTATTTCAACCACATTACCAATTTTTCTGAGAAACCTGTTGCAATAGTTTTTTCTTCCATTATACATATTCCTTCCGATACCAAAAAGTAATCAATTTCTATTCAGATTTTAAAGTAACTCTCCTGTAACTCCATTATTTACTCCATATAACAAATTCTCCACATTTTACTACTTTTTTTTTTTTTTTTACATATTTTCCTTTTATTTTCCCTTAACTCCTTTGAAATCTCCTGTAATTACTATGACCATGTTTATAAACACATAATCCAATATGTTCGGAAATAGATTTTCCTTCTCTTTACTAGTTATATATGCATATATAGCAATAATTCTATCCACTTTTTCTTAACATCTTACGTCTATAATTGTTTTCTAGTTTTGACTAAATAAAATCTAGAATATTCATATCCTTCTTCACAGAACTGCTGTTCTTGAACACTCTTCATTCTCTATGTTCCATATTATTTTCCCATCTCATATTTTTTGTGTCTGTAGTCTTTATTCATGTGTCAACATTCATATGTCTTCTAGAACAATTATATTAATATCACATTTATTACACCATTATAAATTTGCTATCCTTCTAATAATATATTTTCATGCTATTAACTTTCACAGAAAGAATTCTTTAATTAGTCCTTCCCTGTTATTTAGTTTAAGAGATACTATCCCATACTAATTTTTTATAAAAAGCTTTATCCATTCCCTTTATTCTTTTCTTCTATATTAATGGCTTTAAATTTCCTCTCTCTCTAACTCTTCTTCCAATGGAATTATTTCTTTCTTACCATTTCTGAATTTATATCTTCTTCATCATTAACTTCTGAGTTTATCTCTAATTCATCTCCAATATTTTTTCAATATCTCCTATTTTTTTTAAAGTTTCATATATTTCTATCTCATCTTTATTTCTTTTTCTTTTCCTTTACTCTGGTTTGTAATACTTTGCTCATTTTTTTTCTATTTACAATCCATCCCTAAATGTCCCTTTTTTATATTTATAACATTAAACTTGACATTTTTTGATGGTTATCCCCAGTATTTTACAGCACCTCTGTTACCATCTTGTAATACTTGGAATGCATACAGTTTTATCATTTTCCACTTTCAAAATAACACTACAATCCCATGCCTCAGTCCATAAACTATTATCATAAACTTTTGTAATATCTATTTTTTCTTCATATTTTCAAATGTTCTTTTAAAGTTTGTCTTTCCACGACTTGTATTCATAAATGTATATGCACTTTCTTTTTAGTCTTGCTTTTATTGTGGGCAGCCACGGTGGTGCAGTGGTTAGCATTGTCACCTCACAGCAAGAGGCTCTCCGGTTCAATTCTCAGCTGGGGTGCCTTCTGTGTGGAGTCTGCATGTCCTCCCCTTGGTTGCATGGGTTTCCTCTGGGTGCTTTGGTTTCCTCCCACATCCCAAAGACATGCTGCAGGTGGACTGGACACTTTAAATTGGCCCTAGGTGCGAGTGCATGTGTGTGCTTTCTGTGGAAGAATGGGCGCCGGGCTGGCAACTTGACACTGTAAAACTTCACTGCCAATCATGAGTGGACAGGTAATCTACTGTGGTGACCCCTAACCGGGAAAAGCCAAAAGAAGAAGAAGAAGAAGAAGAAAAAGATGCTTTTATTGTATAGTCATTACAAGGATTGTCATTTTGTCTTTTTTCATATTCGCAAAAAATCTCTATACACCTTGTATAGTCTCAAAAAAAGTCACAAAATATCTTTGTTAAAGAGGATAAAAGCTCTTATCTCTTGTGATTTTAATCCCAAGTGTAAAACAACATTGTCCCATACCTCACATCTGTTGAGTTCCTGTTTCCGTTTGCTTTGTATTCCTACCACAAATTTTCTTTTCATGCTCTCTTTTCTTTTTTCTCTCACTCATTCTCATGTGGCTGCTACTGTCTCTGTACAAGTTTTCTTTCTCTTTCCACTCCTTCCTTCCACCATTGCTTCTTCACATCCTTCATCTATTTTTTCTATAATGTCTCCTCATGAAACCTCATTCTCCACATCACTTTCATTAATCAGTTTGTGCAGTGTATCATCCCACAGCCCTCCTGGCAGGAGGGTTGTAACTATACACTCCTCTCTGGCTGTCTCCTTGGGTAAAAGAATAGCATTCTTTGAAAAGTTTCTCACAAATCTGCTGCTGCTGTGCTGCATGCTACTTCTGAGTTGGCAGTCATCTCCACTCCCTTCTGCTGCAGATCCATCTCACACGCCATACTACCAGCAACCTCTGTGCTAGAAACAGGATGTCCACATGTACTTGACTACAAACAACACGATGAGTGCTGATCATGAGTAGGGGAAGTTTCCTGATGCCCTTGGCAAATTTCCCCTACTAGTATAAGTACCACTTCAGGTCTCCCGTGAAAAGGAGCTACTAACTTAGTGAGACTAATGTGGATAAATAGTCAAATAAATAAAATGCTATATACTAACTAAAGTATTATACAGGAGTGGGTAAAGGGAAGCAGCAAGATAAATGAAAGTGAGTTATAGTGCAAGTTACTTGCAGTACTAAGAGTCAGAAAAACTTTTGTCAGACAGTCATCATGCTCTCCATAAGCTACACCATGATGGTAGCATATTGAGCTTATGTCCCCCAGTGACACTATTCAATAAGCTGATTATGGACCAGGATACAAGTTAATGTGAGGTGCGCAATTCAGATATGCTACATCTGTTACTTCCCTTCATAATTCATATAGAAAGGTGTGGATGTTGCATGTTGTCTCTTCAATTTTCCCATGTTTACAAAGCAATAAGTTATTGTAGTCCTCTTCAGTAGAAGTCAGTGATCTAATTATTTCTTCTTTCAAAATATCAACATTGTATATTTGCTAGTAGGTGATTAGTAATTCAGATACAATGTCTTCTGAAAAAGCTAGCACTTAATAAATATATGCATGGATATGATTGTTCAGATATTCATGCATTCTGTAAACTCATTCACTCCAATGGCACTCAAGAAGTTTGCACTGTAAGTTCCAATGGGCGCAGCCTAAGACTTTTGACAGAATCAAATTATAATGAGAAGGAAACCTCTATCTGGTAGTACATGTTTCCTTTCCTCGCTATTTATGCAAATATTACCCACCTAGGTTACCAAGATATACTTTCCAGGGCGAGACAGATCGTAACTGTAGCCCTTAGTTAAAACTGCACATGCCTGTCCTAAATACTTAGAAGTTAGCAACCTACCCAGTTCAAAAGCAGAAGATGAAGTCCTAAATTAGATGGGACTACTGCACATACCTCTCAACCTCTTAGCTCAAGAACTCTGAACAAAGCCCAATGACAGGGGGGGGGGGGACAAAGGCCCAAAAAATAGGGACACATTTTTACATACTGCTCATATAGACTTAGAAAGTTGCTAGAATAACAGGATTTGTGTTACCATGCATTCTCTGAAGGATATGAAGTCTAAAACTCAAGTAGATGTCATTTAGTTAGTGACTTTAATCCTACGATCATCCCAAATGTACTGCTGTCAAACCCAGAGGTAATAAGAGCCAGTTAGCAAACAATACCTACTGATACAATCTCCAAGCTGCAGTAATGAGGTTAATTATATTTGTCCTGGCTTCAATGAACACGTTGAGAGGTATGCCTGGATATTCTGCAGGAATCTGTGCCGTTAAGAGACATGACAGCCACAGTCCTCAGACCATCACTGCCACCGTGCATACATGGCAATCACAATCACACTGACTTGGTCAAAGCACGGGAAAATCATTCTCGGCTTTACTGAGGAAAATACCTCAAACTGCTCATGGTAGACTAGCCCCACCAGTGAATCCCGAATCTGAGTGAAGGCCACAAAACCCCATCCATTAATGAGCTGAGAAACCCACACAGGCAATGGAATCGCATCACAATGGGTCACATCAAGCCCAAAAAATAAATCAATACACATTGCAGGAAGGCCAGCACAGATCAGGAACTATCAGGACTACACCGGGGAAACACATGAAACATTTAATAGTAGGGAACTGCTTATTTTGGAGCAGAAAGTTAAGTTTGTTTCTCTTCCTTTCCTGGTTTATCATTAGTTCTGAAAAGAGGTAAAGATAGACATGCAGGGATATGAAGCCATTATATCTGGCTTATTTGATGGTAATACATCAGGAGCACATGCATCAAATGCTGTTACAAAGGCAACTGAGTGCCTGGTATGGGAAGCATGTGTATTTTTTTTCTGCTACGTTATTAATGTCTTTGTCCTTTTTTCAGATTATGTAGCATTAACATTTGTGCATGTACATTGCCCTTTCTGGAATGGATGTATATTGCAGATATGTGCATTTCTGTTGTTTCATTATGGACCATAACTTGATAAAAGTATTGATATGGGCAACCTGATAACTTTGCTAATAAATTAGTCAGGCAAAATAAGGCAATTTGGGTATATGAACTCTAGTTTAATACCTATAACAAATTAATGATTTCACAATGACTTCACTCATACAGACAGAACCATACAACTGATAAGACAGCATTTTTATATTTGAGTAGAAAATAAAAACTTCAAAAAAATTAGCAACATTCATCATGCTATAAAGTATGAAGAATATTTTGCTTACATATTTAGTCACAAATTACTAAATTTGGTGTCCTTCATAGATGTATCTACTCTGCTTAGAATTATTAATATAGATTACACTGTGCTGCTCACAATGAAGTATTGTACGATTACTGGGCATGGTAGAAGTCCTTGTTTCACTGCAGCATTTAGCAATTTTATTAAGTATTATTTTTTTTTCAGAGCTCTACTCAAATATCCAGCAGAGCTGCAATGATTGATTGTTGTTAAGAAACAAACATCATCGCTAGACTAAATGCTGGCTCATTCTTCAGATATGCTGTATCTTACAAAATATATATTAAATGCTTGCTGCTCTCTCTTCTCACTGTCGCTCTGTTTGAAACCTGATCTAACATAAAGGACATTTTAAGTGCATGGATCACTTTTCTGTTGGACTGCTTATCATCAAGACATTGAGTGCAGCATCATTTATATTTGATACCATTTGCAACATTAATATTTGATGCAGACAGACTGTCCCAGTTTCATGACTTTTGATATTAGCTGTCAGTGAACCAAGTAACTAGAAATACATTTTTGTGTACTTTATTAAAATTTCACTCTATCTTTTAGCCATTCCTTTTGAAGTTCTCTAATGTCATATCTACTCATTTCATATCTGATGCTTCAAGTGTCATGTTTCTGCTTACTGCAACAAATAAATGTCTTAGGATACCTCCAGACCAGTAGCAAGGCCAACTCCCCAGAGAGGACGTTGGTCAAAAAATAAAAATGATTCATTTAATACTTATGAGCCTCTGAGGAAGTATTTGCAATGTGAACATTTGTCCATGTTTTAATCATATGTTATTAAGCTTACTACAAAGATTTGGCATATGTGCTACTTGAAGTGTTTTTTGCACTGGCTTCATCTATTGATTTTGTTTTCCTTTACCCTGCATGACACTGTTTTTGTGCAGATCCTTCCCATCTAGAAATTATTTGATTTACTGAACTATACAAGTCAGAACACTACAGCATTCATTTCAGAAAAAGAAAATTTAAATATAAACTAAATAGTAGCTAATAAGAGGAATCATTATCTGTAGCCACTGAAATCAGGTTTAATTCGTAATACACCAATACTGTTGTACAATGCATGTCCTTCATAGGAGTAGAGTCCCCATTAGCTGTGCCACTAAATGGCAAACTTTACAATAGCAGAGAAATTAGCTTTGCAGAAAGTAACTGCATGTGCACATCTGAGTGAATTCACAACAGAGTCAATAGCCCTATATGAACCCATCACACAAAAAAGATCACCTTTACACTAGTTAGAAAAGACATGCAAATGACAAACCTGGAGTATAAAAGGAGTGGCAAAAGGTGAAACTAAGCATGAGAGGCTGTTTTACCTCCAGGTAATCGGTGCTTGTGGCATGCCTGTTTTTTATCAAAATTTATGAAAAGAAATGTTATTACAATTCCAGCAAGTTCAAACACTTTGAACCAGTTGATCCATCCTATTGATGAATCTAGTGCACAGTGCTTGAAGAAGTATAAAACCAGCCCACATTATAAACCTCCAACACTAAAATGGCAGTAACAATGCTTCAGCCACTCACACAGATGAAAATTAAACTTTATCCTAATCTGCAGTTCATCAGGCATTATCTACTACTACAAAATTCTACTGCCAACATCCACTGATACACCCTAAATGGCAATTCTGACAAAGATATTTTAACATATCAAAGGATGTGGGCATTGATCGACATGGTGATTCATGGTACGGAGGTAATTCTTCACAAACACCAGCTCATGGTCATTCACCACTCTGTGCAGTACTTCATTTGCTCTCTATGTATTGTTTTTGTGGTGAATGTTGGAAATCATTTCATAACTCTTTCCTGCAGAACCCTGATTCATCTTTGGCCATTGCATATGTTCTTGAGTAGTTCTGACATTCCAACCTTGCTTGTTCTGAAAAGGAAGTATAGATGTGTGTGCCATCCCTCTATATCTTTTTGTTGATGCAAAAGATCCGATAAAGCCGTGTTGTACAAAGACCAGAATATTGGTAGGAAGAAAGTTGCCAGGTAGTGGTGAATGGATACTAATAAGCTACAATACTTGGGATTGCCATGTTTATAATTCTCTGAAATTGGGGAAAACAGTCCAGATGAGACATCAGACTTCAACTGGTCCATGCAGTGGAATGCATCCGGAATAGCTGCAGGCGGAAGAAAGGAGAGTTCAGAAGGTTCATTTACCATCAGCTGATATTCTGGATAAACTTTGCATTTCATCTGAAGGCCACAACATTTAATGTAACTCTGTTTTCTAGGCCAGATAAAAGAGGCAGGAAGATTTATCTGCAGACAGAACAAGAGCCTTCAGTGCACTGTAACATCACACCCAAACATGATCACTGACCACTTCTAGACATTGCTGTAAGGACCTAAAATACTGTTCAAAACATTATTGTGTTTGAGTGGACATTAGAACAAAGATAAAAGGTGTATGATGGGATACGGACAACACACCCAGACAACCTTGCACAACCTTTACCTGTTGGCACATATTCATCATGGTAAAGAAAATCTTATCTATTATTCAATTCAGTGAGTAAGTATTGTCCCTGAGTTTATTAACAGTTGTCAGAAGAATGGACATAGAATGAAGGAAGTCTTTGCCCCATGCAATATGTCAGGTAAAACCAAAAATGCCTTGTGTTGCAAAGATACATCAGAATATGTGACTGTTAATAGATAGTGGTCTGAATGACGAGATGATAAATCAGCAAGAAAAGGAGACTAATCTTGCTGGAATTGAATTCGTCCTCAAGTCTTTTTGAGCACCTTCATGATTTGGGCCCTGTTTTTTTTTTTTACAAAATCTCACTAAGACGGCAATGATATGTAGATTGTATTTTATATAGCTCATATCATGGACAGAAGTAGGTTAAAAATAAAAAAGATAGCTGGGTGCTCAAGACCCAGGATAAAAGAGTGCCTAATCTGAGAAGGCACACTGGTGCCAGGACTAGAAAAAAATGACAGTATAGACTTCTCAAGACACGGAAATATCCCTACAATGAGGCTAGGCTAAGATCATGGAGAGGATGGTCCTCTGTTGTAGAAAGTAGTAGTAATCCACAAAAAATGACAGGCCATAAAGATGATAGACTATTGAGGATAAGAAAGAAATTATGTATTGTTACTATTATGCAAGAAGACCAGAATTTCCAGATAGAATATATACAAAAAGACTAAGAGGGAAATTATAGGGAAACACAAATACTTGCACAAGAAATACTGTCAAAAGCTTCAAATACTAATTTGTGTTCATTAATACAACGGATTTATGAAAAACATTATATAGACCAAAAACTTTCATCTGTTTTGAAAAAGAAGTGACTGAGGAAATACAGAAATAGAAAGAACAAAATCTAGGGATTTTTGAAAGCTATAAAAAAGAAATATGGACATGGGGAAAAAAGAGAGATTTGATATGGTGCAATATTTATGCAAAGGAAAAAGCCAAATTATTTAATTAAAAAAAAAAAAACACGGCCTCAAAGACATTCATAGAGAAATACAAACAAAGGCATCCAAATGTGGAAAATTTCACAATACAAAAAAAAAAAAAAAAGATCACAAACAGGGATCATAAAATAGAAGATGAGGTAAGTAGAATTAAAAAAAAAAAAAAAAAAAAAACAGAACTGATGATATGGAATACCTGTGAAAATCTAACACAGGTTATATCACAGCATGATGGAACAACAAGCCCCCTAAGTAAGGCGAAACATGAAGAGCAGGAGACATCTGATAAAGAAATATGGACATGGGAAAGAAAAAGAGATTTAAATATGGTGCAATATTTATGCCAAGTGCAAAGCAAAATCAATCAATATGAAAAGACTAGCAGCAAAGATATTTGAAGAGAAATACTCTACAAAGGCATCTGGATACGATAAATTTTATAATACAAAAAATAAGAAAATGGAAAAAAGTAGAAAAGAGGACATTAAAATAACAGAAGCTGATGTTATGGATTACCTGTGAAGTCAATGATTTCATGAAGAAAATCTTACTCTGATAACACCACAGCAGGAAAGAGCAATGGATCCCCAAATTAAGGAGAAACCAGTGGAGCAGGAAACACCTGATCCATTGCCATATGAAGATACTTTGGAGTCTTCCATAGGAAACTACTACAAAAGTTCTGTAGGAGTTGCACAGCTAGGGAAGGAACAGGAAACTGTGACAAGTCTGACACAATCAAAGTTGTGGAGTGATATGCCATTGAGTTCCCATATGAAAGAGCAATGGATGACACAGTATGCAACTGAAGAGAATGTGGCACAGAAAGATGCTCTAGAAATTTTTGTAGAATTCCCACAGGAAATGGAGAAGAAAGAATGTGCCCTCTGTTTACTATAAAATGATCTAAGGGAAGAGTTGCTTGATTTAATAGAAATGGACAGACATGTTAAGATCAATGAAAGAAATAGATTGCAGAAAGTCAATGAAATCCAAATGAAATCCAAAAAGTTAGAGGTTTAATAAAACAAATGAACACAGTAATTAGGACTGTTCATAGATAATCATTCAATACAACATAAGTAAATGATATATTACTGTGCAGCTAAATTAATATCAGATAAAGTCTCACCACAAAATCACAGGGCCATACGGGAAAGGAAGGGAAGATATCAAATGTGATCATGGAAGTAGTGAACAGCAAAAATCATAAAGTAATTAATACAAGAAGTGTCACTGTTAGAAGAGTATAGAAGAGGGAACAGATAAAAAAAATACTCAGAATGATATACATGATAAAAACAATGCACAGTATCAGAACCAATCAGGATCTATCAAGCACCATCACAAATAGCAAACTAAAAATATAAGCATAGGCAGAAAAACTTAGAAAATATGTAGAAAAGTACAAAATAAGCATTTTATTGATGACTGAAAAAAGTTTTATAGAGAATAGGGACACAATGCAAAAGGAATTGAAACGCCACCAAAAAAAAAGAAGAAATAGATACATTTTGGAGAAATATCTTTGAAGATCCTATGGAAGATAATAAGGACACTGAATGGATAAAAGAAGTAAAAGAAATAATAATAAGCTCAAATGTACATGATATGAAATGGGATTAAGTAGCAGCCAGAGAAATTGAAACAAAGTAAAGAACAGCTCCTAACGGGAAAACCCCAAATCCACATGCAGGACCTAACTTTTGGCTAAAAGTATTAACATCTTTACATTAAGATTTAGCCATGTGGAAGGGTATGGTCAAGATGGTTAACTTACAGCAGAAGCTGGTGAAAGCTCTGTGAAAAAAACCTTTCCTCTCTCTAACAGAAAATGTAATAAAAAAATAAATAAAATTTTGAAATACTTGTTAGCTAATTGTATTCATTAATAGTCAGAAATAGCTCAGCACACAATAATGATAAATGGTTATCAAAGCATGTTGTACATTAAAAAAGTTACAGAAAGTTTGACAATTCAAGCTTCTTAATAGTTGTATATACATCACAGCAAGAGGTTGCCTTCTGTCTTGAGTCTGCATGTCCTCCTGTGGGTCGCGTGGTTTTCCGGTGGGTCTCCGGTTCCCTCCACATCCCAAAGACATGCTGCAGGTGGATTGAACATTCTAAATTGGAAACTCCACTGCCATTCAATGTGCGGACAAGGGTGATCCTGTGGTGACGACCCTGACGAAAAAAAAGAAGAAGAAAAAAAAATAGTCAGAAAAAAAAGAAACATTTATAGATTCAAGTTCTTCAAATGTTGTAACATTTCTGTCAGAATTTTAACTGCTTGGTTAAGAGAGAAGAGACCAACATGAGTGACTCAAGAAATGGTGCTCAGGATTCTTGTGTTAAAAAAGACATCCAGTTAATACTGTCTAGTATGCATGATGTTTTCCTAAAAATAGACAAACTGGACACCACACTAGAACATTTCAAAAAAGAGACCAGAAAGAGGATGGAACATTTTGAAATTCTTATGAAACAACAAGGTGTTAAAAGGAACAATATTAAACTCACTTTGGTGTTCCTTGAAAGATCAGATTATTCCTTTCTCAAGAAGCCAAAATATTTAACTTGCTGGAGGAGACATCTACTTTTGTTAACAGCAATAAAATCCTTAACAATACTGACAAAATGGTAGCAGTATATCCCTCAATAGACAGAGTGAGCTGAATTCTTGGAAAACTGCTTCTAAAACTAAAAAGCCTAAAAACAAGTGGCTCTCATTCTCTGATTGCAGGAGTATTATTTCCTGAAACAGCGGATTTGCCCTTTAACTAAAAGGATTGTACTGGTCTTTTTCAAAGCATATATAAATATGCATTTATATTTTAAGCTAAAATTTTTTTCATGAGGAGGAATATAAAGGATGTCTGTGAAAAAAGAAAATAACTATTTTTTTCTCTCAAATAAATATGTGAGCAAGCTACTCAAAATTATATCTCTTTTTTTCTTAGAAGTGACAAATTGATAAGAAAAAAGCTATAGAAATGTTATAACATATTTTGCTTACATTAAATATGTTAATAGCTTATGCTGTAATGTTATTAATGCTGACTATACATATTAACTGTACTTAATTGAAAGAAGTAAATTTAGATGTTTGTTACTGATTAGAACAGCTTAAAAGAACTAATGAGAATGAGAAACTTACAGATGAAATATGCAGTTGCTGTGTGTTGTGTGTTATCATTTTCACATGCTGTAGTCAAATTCTGATAAACGTGTAATACTTAGATCAGAATGGCAGTTCACAATTGTTAAAATGAAATAAACAGGAACTAGTTTATATGTAGTTAAGACTGCTTGTAATACTAGAATTAATGAGTAAACATCTTATGAATAATATGTTTATGCATAAGGAATGCAATGTCTTCTATGTAAGATTAATATAAGAGTAATAAAGAACAGTATCACTAAGTTAAGAAATATGTACACATACTATTATATTTAGTAGAGAAATAATGATTAAATAGCTCTTTAATTAGGTATTTTAGAAAGACAAGATATATAGAAAAAGGTAGAATACTAGTGGGAAAATAAGACAGAAAATACAAACTGTTTTTAAGAAAGATGTCTATTACATATACCTGTATATGAAAGAAATATGAATATATAAGATCTCATATAATTTACATTGAAAATCATATAAAATATTTAAAAATAATCTGAAAGCTAAAATTTGAAGCTTTGTCTTGTGAACTTTGAAGCTTTTTACATGTTGTGTGTTATTAGGTTTACTAAGACTACCTGCAATAACTCATTTCATAAGTCAAAGCTAAAACTTGGTTGTTTTATTACTGAATCAGTACATTCCTTTTGATAGAAAGTAAAGTAGATATTTCAATATGTTTGAATCCAGGAAGGAAGAATGGAATTTGATAACACTTTGTAACTTCTGAGTACAATACAGATTGCGATTTTTTTGACACCATAAAAATAGCAATACATTTTTCTCAACCTCAGCAATGTTCATATTTTTATGAAGTAGTTTAATAAGCTAAAGTATGTTTAAATATTTTTATATTTGACATGTTGAGTATTACAGAAATTTGAAAGATAGACACTTGTACTTTAAAAACGAATTCTGAGCTTTTTGTTAGAGCCATAAAATATGGGTGCGCCTTTTGACATGAAAAGTATGTATGTACATTGATTTCTCTTTTGTATTATAGGTTAATATGATAAGATTACCTGTGACCTTTAAGCTTGCAGATCTTTTTATCTCTTCGGGTACCACTCTGTTATACTTACTTATTTGGAGATCTATAATATAATAATGTTGAATGAGTGAATAATTTAGGAATATTTAATGGGCAATTTATACTGCTATAACATAAATAGTCATATAACAATGTTTGTTAGATTATTTCATATTTGTGATTAATAGAAGAGGATTATTATTTTTTTGTTTTAATGGGGCAATAATTTTAAATGGCAAAATATATAATTAAATGAATAGTCTCTAATTAGTTTGACATATATATATATATATATATATATATATATCAATTATTTCTAAGTTAGCTTTTGGCGAGTATTTTGATGAATATTTAGATGTTGGTAGTTAGACCAATAATATAGTAGTTTGACTATTCAATAGACAAACTAGGAACTTTGGTATCCATGGTAGGTTTTGTTTTATTATCAATGTATACAGTTATAGTTGTAAATTTGTCTTTCCTTTTATTTTTGCAATTAAGTAGTTTAGTTTGTAGAAAGGAAGAATTCAAAACATTTGGAATGTTAAGAGTGTCAGTGGAATATATTAGAGTATTATATATAATTAAATGTATATGGTGGATAAATATTACATATTATCTTTTAAAAGAAGTCTTTTGGATAAATCCAGAGTTCTACTATAGGTAGCGGAGCAAACAAGCCAGTCCAAAGTTCTCAAAAAACAGCAGAAAATGTATTAATATATCCAGTAAGCGCTTTTGCTTAAGAGCTTCATCAGAATGTTACAATACAATATAAAAAACAACTTATATATATAGATTCAAAAACCTCAGAACCAATAAAAATGAAGTCAATGTGAAACCATTACTTAAAGGTGCAGCTCATAGTTCCAATTAATAGAACAATAAAAAATACTATTTAAAACATTGAACAACAATGTAGTACATATAAAAAATATTTTTTTCTGGATCCAAGCAATAGGTGCAAGAGTAGCTAAAGATGACTTAAACTTACTACAAAGTTATTGGAAGGGTAGTTTAATTTCAGCAGGAGATTTTATTGTAAGGGTAATTTAATTTTAGCAGGAGATTTTAACTGCATATCTAGTATAGAAGATACAAGTGAAAAGAAGAAAGCTAGCATAGATGTAGTAGAAATAATAATTTAGTTGAGGCCTCAATTTTATTCCGAGTAGCCATAGCAATTTTACAGATACTGTGATTGACATGAGACTCTTCTGTCGGAATGTAATGCTTAAATTAATTTTCACCGACAAAGAGGGCTTGAGTGCTGGTGACATGGGTGGATTTGAGGGGCTACCAAGATTTAAGAATTTGAGTACTTTTGTTCCTCCACACCATCCCCTAGTTGAGGCATACCTGAAGCTAACAGAAGATGCTTTATATGAGTATTTTAATAAAACAACTCATAGAAGAAAAGGTAATTTGACTCAATTAGAAAGAGAGAGGCTTCGACAACTACAGGCATCACAGTCCATAGTTATAAGGCCAGCCGATAAAGGCGGCCGGATAGTTATAATGGATACTGACCAATATTATGCTGTCATGAACACTTTGCTAACTGACCAATTTTATAAGGAAGTTGATGAACGAGTAGTACAAGACACCATTACATATGTATCAGATACTCTGCTAGATATGTTTAAAGGCAGGGTTATAGATCAAGAATTATATGATTACTTACTGATTAGAGCACCATTGATTCCGGTAATACAAGGAGTCCCTAAGATACACAAAGACATTAGTAACCCCCTGATGAGACCCATAGTCTCTGGGCAGGGGTGGATTACTGAACATATGTCTGTGTATGTTGAGAAACATTTATGTCCTATTCTTAACAACAACCAGACAGTACTTAAGGACTCTAAACAGTTTCTGCTAGATCTCTATGACTGTCTGGGCAATATAGATGAAATAGAGAGCTTGGTTTTTATTACTTTTGACATCCAGTCCTTGTTCACGGTTCTACCGAATGAGTTAGGGATTACTTACATCACAGATTATCTCTCAAAACATAGTGACTACTCAATAGTGCAAATTGATTTGTTGGCACATTTCCTAGAGTTGATTTTAGAGAAGAATATCTTTGTTTTTCAAGATATGTTTTATCAACAACAGGGAGGAGTTGCTATGGGTACGCCTTGCACCAACAGTTATGCTAATATGTTCTTGGCGCAATGGGAACATGAAGTGTTATTTAGGACTAGTGATTTTGAACAACATGTGGTATTCTATCGACATTTTGTCGATGATGTCTTTGTTTTATGGAGAGGATGTGTAGATGGGTTAGCTTCATTTCATAGTATAATGAATCAGCTTACAGATTTTTTGAAATTTACTATGAATTACTCTAGATCTAGGATTGAGTTTTTAGACCTATTTATAGAGAGACTTGAATGTGGTTTGATCAATACAGGGGTGTATCGTAAAGCATGCCATTACAACACGCTGTTGATGCGAACGAGTATGCATCCACAACACATTTTTAAAAACATTATTAAAGATCAAGGAATGAGGACCTCTAGATTGAATGCCACTGATTCAGGTTTTATTACTGAGGTAGCTAACCTGAAGCAAAGATTTATTGATCGTGGTTATAGTTCCCATGAGGTTGAAAATAACCTTATGAACATTAAAGAACTTAGGTTAGATACAGCAGCTCCTTATTTTGGACCTAAGAAAATAATTGCTGAGAAAGTTATACATGATATGGGGTCAGAGGTTAGGATTTCTATACCTTATACCACTGATCATTCAGCCATCAGAGATATTATCACTAAACATTGGTCAGTTCTTTGTACTGATGAAAATATTAAGAAGGTGGTAGGAACGAAGCCTCAGTTCTTCTTTAGGAATAAACTTAATTTGAGAAGGATACTTTGTTATTCTAGGAAACAAGGACAACATTTTGATCCTACACATACCAAACCATGTGGGCACTGTAGTTACTGTGCCTTTATAGACATTAACACCTGTTTTTTGCATCCAGATCTACATACTATGTTCAATACACAGTAGATGCTAATTGTAACACTTCTAATATAGCATACTTGGCAGTATGCCAAATTTGTAACGCCTTCTACGTTGAGAAAACGAATCTTCAATTTAAGGAAAGGATTCGCGAACATATTTATCATATAAGAAAGGAATCACCACAGAATGCCCTAGCTAAGCATGTTATGCAGTTTGGGAGTGAACATAACTTTTTATTTAGAGCCCTTGAGGTTATCACCCCCAATATTCGGAGAGGTGATATTAGGAATCATACTGAAAGCAGAGAGAGTAAATGGATCATTAGGTTAAGAGCGGACAGAGGCTTTGGTTTAAATGAGAGAGCCTCAATTAAACCAGCACTTAGAAAACACAGGAATATTAAATTATAAAGTCAAGACATGTGCATATTAGTGTTTATACCATTCTTTATGAGTTTATTTTATAAGAATGATATATTACTCAGTATACATGCGTATGTATATATAAATATATATATATATATATATATATATATATATATATATATATACACATTTTTTATGCATTATATTTATGCTCATATATGCTTTTAACATGTTTTTCATATACATATATACATATGTATATATATATATTTTTTATATATTTTTTATATACATCTTTTATATCTACTTACATTCATATACGTGTACATATGTTGTGATTGTCTTTTGTTGTATTTATTATTGTATTTGTCAGGTTGATTAGGAGCTATATGTGATAGGCTAGTACTGATTATCTCTTTTGTATATATAAGAGGTCTTATGGGCCTTGGTCTTTGTGATCTGATGAAGCTCATTGAGTGAAAGCGCTTATCTGACCTGCAGTCTGGTTGTGTTTTAATAAAAGTTCTTTTGGTTACATTCGAGCTCTGCTTCACTCTGGTTCTTGTATTTCTAGACATTTTATTCTTCCGTTTTGGACTAGAGCGTTTATCTGGATTACTGGCAAGATTTTTGTTTTCTTTATTATTCATTCATTCTTCATTCATACTTCTTAAGCACATGTGGAGCAAACTAGAACTGATAGGATTTATGCCTCTATAGATAAATGCACTTAATAAAATGAATTATTTTTAAACTGTTCCTTGTCCTTTACCTGATTATAATACACTAAGTAGTAATATAGTAATGGATATAAAGAAATGTCAGCCTATTTACAGAATCTCAGTGTATATGATAACATGAAAATAGTTTAAGAGTTACCTTTAGGAACAAATTGAGAATTTTTTTATCTTTGAATGATAATGGTCAGGTTAGCAAAGTCATACTATGGGACTCTTTAAAAATGCATATTAAAGATAGAATGGAAAGATGGGCTATTAATAAAATCAATAAATGTTATAAAGAGTTGTGAGAAATACAAGATGGAATACACAAAGTGAGGTCTGATCAACAAGCAAGTTAGATAATACTGAAGTCATTAAAATTGAATGAGATGCAGTGTCAGAGTCAAGTTTTTATGCAACACACCCACGCCTTAATTAGTAATGCAATCACAATGAAGGCGTGTTAGCAGCATTTCTTGCAAAAGTAAATTCAGGGAATGAAAGCTCTGTTTAGGAGCATTCTCAAAAGTATGTAGTTTCATACTTTTAAAACAGTTGGAAACCATAAAACATTGATGCATCAGCAGTTTGTTACGTTCATACACCAAGCAAATGTGCATTAAAAGCATGAAAGTGTGTAAGAAATATATACACAATAAAAGCAGTCTAAAAACAATGCATAACAGTTCTGCATATAAAAATGTTTATAGAAAAGTGTTTGTAAAAAAGTATCTAGTGAAATCACTACCTGCAACTATAGTTGGAAGCCTTGCTAAGTATAAATCTTAACAGTGGTGGAAAGTATATGTTACTGCAAATTACTATTAAAGTAAAATAAAATGAAGTGAAAAGTGAAGTAAGACAAAGGTAAAGGAGTTATCTTTTATAGCTCCTCATTTTCAGGACACAAGCTATATTGCAATGTTCATTCAAACCTGGGTACGAAAATGAGTCTAGTAATATTTGCCATTCTAGCTCCTTATTCTCCAAAAAGAGAGGTACTGGACCCCCTCTTTCTGTTTTCTTGACCTGGTCAATTGCAATAAAATGAAAGCTATGTCCTTGATGTTTCATTACGTGTTGTACTTGTGTATTGGACCTCAGACAAATGGTCACTTTTTCACATACTAAAAACGACCGGTTAGACTACAACATCACAGAAGAACAACTACAAGGCTTGGAAAACGTATGTAAAGCACCGGTCAGGGTAGTAAAACCTGACAAAGGAGGTGGGCTTGTAATCTTTGACAACTTCTTATATATTAGTAAAATGGAAACTGTCCTCGATAGTCCAGCTTGTAGTTCATCGTCACTGAATGAGATGAACATGTCAATTTCTAGGACTAGGGGTTTTTTAAGGGACCTATTTATTAGTGGGTGCATTGATATTGACACCTACAATTACATTGACATCACAATGCCTAGGACACCAGTAATTTTTGGTATACCAAAATTCATAAAACTTGGTTAATCCACCAATCCGGGCATTGATTGATAGCCGAGTCTCTTTTACATACCCCAGTGCCCAACTTGTAGAAATTATCCTGAGCAAATATATTAAGAAAATATCACACATTTGCAAGGACTCGTGGACATTTTTAAAAAAGATAAGTGAAATTGATTACAGCGACTCACTGAACTTCCTCACTATCGACGTCATAGATCTATACACGTCTATACCTCACTTGGAGGCTATTGAATGGATTTCACTGATGTTAGATCATTTGGGGGCACCCAAAAATGAAATTGATTTAGTATCCCAACTTTTAGACATCATACTTACGTCCAACTTCTTCATCTTTAATGGGAAATATTATCTCCAGAAACAAGGTGTAGCTATGGGGTCCCCATGTGGTGCTACAGTAGCTAATCTATTTATGGCCTACTGGGAGGTTGACAACATTCTTAAGGACGTTAACACAATGAACTGCATCAAGTTCTACACAAGATATCTGGATGATATTTTCATCCTTTTTAATGGCGATGAGACACTAGCAAATGAATTTGTTTCTTCTATTAATAACACAACTGACTTTTTAAAATTCACATCTAAATTCTCAGAGCTAAGCATTGACTACCTTGATGTTCACTTGTATAAAGAAGTTAACAATTGTGAATATTCTTCAAAGATATACAGAAAACCAACTTACTGCAACTCCTTTTTACATTACAACAGCTGCCACCCATTCAAGCAAAAGAAGGCTATTATAAAGGGACAGCTAATTCGAGCAGCCAGGATGTGCAGCAATGAGATATTATTCCAAAAAGAATGTAAAATCTTGGAAGTAATGTTCACCAACAGAGGATACCCAAATACTTTATTTGAAGAAATACTGGATGAGGTCAATAATAAAAGAAGGGAAGGTCAATTTCTACCCTTACTTCCACACAAAATTTTCAGTGGACAAGAGGAAGACTTAGAGGCTAATCCGAGGGTTGGGGAGAACATACCATTTCTTAGGGCAACCTCCAACACTGAGATAACAGGGACCTCGTTTGTAAATAGTTTCATCACAAATTACAGTATTGACTCGAGGAATATTCAAATAATACTTTATAAAAATTGGTATTACATAACAAATAATGAGGAACTCATGGACAAGTTAGGCACAAAACCTCTGATAGCATATAGGAGAGGCAATAATTTGAAAACTTTGCTAGAAAGAAGTAAAGAGACGGAGCTAATGACTAGAACAAAGGCTGTTTTCAGTGCGGGCATGTAACTATTGCCACCTTGTGAAGGCTTCCAATTCCTTTGTAATACGCAACAAAAAGTACCACATTACACATAAGCTTAACTGTGATTCTAGATCCATAGTCTATTTAGCTAAGTGTAACTGCTGTGAAGCATTTTACATAGGCAAGTCTGACCGGAGACTACGGGACAGGCTGTACCAACATGATTATGCCATAAGGAAACTGAAAAAAGAAAACGCTTTAGCTAAACACGTAATGAAACATCAAGGACATAGCTTTTATTTTATTGCAATTGACCAGGTCAAGAAAACAGAAAGAGGGGGTCCAGTACCTCTCTTTTTGGAGAATAAAGAGCTAGAATGGCAAATATTACTAGACTCATTTTCGCACTCCAGGTTTGAATGAACATTGCAATATAGCTTGTGTCCTGAAAATGAGGAGCTATAAAAGATAACTCCTTTACCTTTGTCTTACTTCACTTTTCACTTCATTTTATTTTACTTTAATAGTAATTTGTAGTAACATATACTTTCCACCACTGTTAAGATTTATACTTAGCAAGGCTTCCAACTATAGTTGCAGGTAGTGATTTCACTAGATACTTTTTTACAAACACTTTTCTATAAACATTTTTTATATGCAGAACTGTTATGCATTGTTTTTAGACTGCTTTTATTGCGTATATATTTCTTACACACTTTCATGCTTTTAATGCACATTTGCTTGGGGTATGAACGTAACAAACTGCTGATGCATCAATGTTTTTTGGTTTCCAACTGTTTTAAAAGTATGAAACTACATACTTTTGAGAATGCTCCTAAACAGAGCTTTCATTCCCTGAATTTACTTTTGCAAGAAATGCTGCTAACACGCCTTCATTGTGATTGCATTACTAATTAAGGCGTGGGTGTGTTGCATAAAAACTTGACTCTGACACTGCATTTTACTTTTGTCTCTGATGAAGCTGTAGTTTTAACCACAGCGAAAACGCTTGTTTTAACAATAAAGTGCGTTAAGGTTTAAGTTTTTTCCGACTTCAGTGTGGCTTTATACGTGCAAGTGGATTTCAATTTCAGTGTTACAGCTTGTATTGCAAACAGCCTTCACAATAAGGACTTTAACATTTTTTTGGGCTTTACGGTGCTTGTCCGGACTGCTTTTGTGCATTTTACTGGTTTCCGTTTGTCTGCTTTAAAATTGAATGAGAAAATATCAAACAGTTTTAATGCACAAAGTTGAGATAGCTTTAGAAAAAATAAAATTGCACAGTGATGTGATGACTTCAAAAAAATCTAAAACATTAGTTAACAGAAGTAAGACATTAAGAATAAAGGCACAATTCAATAATATCCAAAATCCTTGCACAAAGAAATGTTTAATCATTTTAAAAAATTCCACTAGGATCTAAATAAAGACAAAAATAATAATCCTGATGATTGGAAAATTGACAATTGTTTAGAGAAAAATGTTGCTAATAAATTTAATGACCAACAAATATCACTGTTGAATAAGCCTATTACACTGACAGAAGTTAAAGAGGCTTACAAAAGGTAAAAATGGTAAAGATCAAAGATTAGATAGCTTAAGCAAGGAATTATATAGTCTGTTTCCATTAAATATCTTAGAATTACTGAGTGATATTTTCAGTATAATTCAGAGTGACAACAATTCCTCCTGCGTGGAAATTTTTTGAAACCTCACCTATACTTAAACAAGAGAATGATAAGTTTGTTTTCTCATATAGATCTATTTAATTATTAAATTTAGACTATAAAATATTTACTTTCATTTTTGCCGGAAGATTAAGAGATATAGTAGATTAATTAATAAAGATTAAACAGGATATATAGTCAATAGATGAACATATGATAACATAAAAAAGGTAGTAACTATCTTAGATTTAGCAAAATGAATGAAGAAATTAGCCCTAATTAGCTAAGATCTCAAAACCCAAAAGTAGTGAACGTTTTTAAACATGAAGAGAATACGTCTAAGATGACTTTCTGGCTTAGTTTAGCAGAAGTATATTGGTGTCTAGAAGAATATAAAAATCAGGCAACAACCAAATATGCCAAAAAACAAAAGAAAACATATGGCATGAAGGATCAGATGAGAATATAAGCAATATGTAAAATGCATAAATATAGTTGCAAGTATAGAAAACTCTTGGAACCACCGCATGTTGATCAGGATCAAATAAAGGAATGGTTAAGGAGAAACAAATTTAAACCAAAAGATGAAAGGTTAATATTGGTGGCCCAAGATAGTGGACTACATACACATTGGTTTACAAAGTCCATTGAACATGTGGGAGAAACAAAATATATAGGTTTTGTAAAACAGAATTGGAAACAGTCGCACATCTCATTGCTGTTTGTGTTATATTAATGGCAGAAGGACTGTATATTAAAAGGCATAATGATGTGACAAGACTATCATATTGCGGATTGTACACCCATTATAATAATGAAGTAGCTGAAAATCATTGGAAACATGAGCCACAAAGCATTATAGGAAATGATGAAGCTTATATCACATGGGTTCACCCGTTACCATCAATTCAAAAAAATAGATGTGGAAAAGATATACCACTCCATGAAAAGAAGACACAAGTAGCATTGATAATTGAAATTGCTACACCCAGTGACTACAGTGTCTTATGTACAGGCAGACACAAAGTCATAAAATACCAGCATTTGTATGCAGAAATGAGGGCAATGTGGAAGAAGGATAACAAGACAATTCCAATAGTAGAAGGAGCAATAGGTCTTATAAAAAAGGATTTACAATCATACTTAGATATGTTACCGATACATGTAACTCCACACGAATTGCAGGAGGAGTCAGTACTGGGCACATTGTGGGTGCTGCACAGAGCACTTCTGACTAACCATCAAAGATTGAAGTAATACTGATTTCATGAACTTTAATCATTCTTTTAGTAAGGAATGTGGTCCATTCCCATCGTGGTATTAAAAAACAAAATATTTGCAGAAATTAAAAATGGATATCACTTCTTTAAGAACATTTGTACTTCTACTTAGGAGCACTTGGAAACTGGATCTTAGCCCTGGTAAGTGCAGCCGTGCTTCATCAGATTTTCCATTTGCACATATTTAGAAAATGTTCTTGGGTCAGTCCTTCAGTTTCACTTTTTACCCTGCCGATGAACCTTACCCATGCTATGTCTCTAACGTTCAAGAGGTGGTGAGTACTGACTGCACCTCTGTAGGCAGCCCATGTGCCCTATTCAGCAGGTAGAACCAGTATGACTTCTTAGTGCTGCAGCACCCCTTGTAGTAAATGCTCTGCTAATGCAGTAGTTTGGCAGAGTACATTTACAATCTTCCCAGAGAAGCATGCAGCAGTCCTGCTTACATCATCTTCCTGTGTCACTCCCTCCACCATTAGCTGTCAATCTTTTTGTTGAATGGTGTTTTCTAAGTTTTTCCATCACACTCCCACTTTTCACGGTCCTGTTCTTGGCAGTGGCTCCTCGGTAAGGGTCAGATTTGCTTTACGGAGATAGACTGTAGTTTGCTCAGTCATGGCTTGGACAGCAATGCCTTAACAACATCATCCTGCAGGATGTCATCAGACAATTATCAGCATTATATTGCTCATTAGAAGGAAAGAATCTGAATGTTAGTTTTGCCCATAATCAGAATTTTTATTTGCTCAATGCTTTATATTAAAGGGCATTAGTACATTAATTTTCATTCTTATTAACATGCAGTCCATAGGAGTTCATGGGTCATTCAGCCTTGCCCTCAACTACATGTCATTAGTTATGGCACATTTTGATGACTCACAGCAGTTCTGGAGGATTTTACTCAGTAGAGAGATTAAATGATTAATGTTGGAATGAATAAGATCACCTCACATAACCTAAAAAAAATGCCTTTGTTTGAAGTAATCCACTGCTCTTACTGTAGGTATTTTTCAGGCAGACAGCTAACCTGAGAAGAATGTGAACATTCTCAAAATCAAGCAATAAAAACATAAAGCAATCCTTCTTTGAGCTTTAAGTTGTCCAGTTTATTCAAAGTAATGAGCTCTTTCGTCTATCATACTTTATCAGATGCAATGTTGTGATAGCTTTCATCTTCTTTTCTTTTTTTCAGCACTATTTATTACTCTTTAACTGATATTCATTAAGCATTCATGTCTAGTGAGCAATAAGTATTTGCTGCTCTTTTGTTTTTTTCTACTATGCAAAACAGTGACTTAATACATTATGGCCTTGTAGCTGGACTCTCCTCATACAGTAATACCCTGTTAAGGGTAATACCATGATGGGAGAGATGATGGTGGTGTGCAGTTGATATCAATACCATCTACAACCGAATGACAGCTTACGGACATCCCTGGGCTCCTCACTGCTGGGCCCTGGCTGATATGGCAGACCCACTTAGGGACAAGGACACAACTAAATTTGCGGACGGAAGAGGTTCTGTAGGTACTTTGTGCAGGCATATAGTTTTTGGTCAATTAACTTTGCCTATACTGTTGGTCAGTCGCCAGTGTGTTATGAAGATTTCACCTTCTATGTCATTGTTACTAAAAGGGAGAACAGTCCCAATCTTTGGTGCAGGGCTAGCTGATGTGGTCCTACAACCAGTCTTAGTGGTGGTGAGGTGACCATGGCAGGCTGGCCAACAGATGGGGTGGATGGCTGTGACATGCATGGGGAATGACAGCACTTGCTGGAGGGATAGATGTGGGTCTTGATGCTGCAGCACATAATTATAAAATAAATAGAGGAAAACAAAATAGAATGACTGCTTCCGCTAGAAAGGATTGGAAAAAATGGGGTAGAGGAGAGAGAAGTATAGCTATAGTGAAAAATAATGCAGCTCATATTTTTATTTTTATAACAATGTAGGTACTTTACTCAAAATTTAGCAAATACCAAGAACAAATTACCATAGACGGCACAATATATAAATGGGGGAAAGTACAAATCCACATACATCAGTGCATACAATCCAAAAGTCAATGTTTTAATGTGTGGAACGGATTGCACAATCACACTGAAACATGCATCCACAGACACTAATAGTTTCAAACAATCACGCTGCTGCCTTTGATCCGTGGAACGTAGCACATAATTATCAGCAATGGACAAAGCTTACAATGGCAGAGAACAACTCTGGCACATTAACAGATGTATAAGTCTTACTGTAACATGGACAACTGCACAGTTGTGTCAATATGTAAACCTACACTGGAATTTGTAGATTTCTTTTACCCAGTTTCTTCTAAGGTGCATTATCCTTCTCCAGGGCAACTGTATTTTCTCTCCCATTATTTCTATGGCTATGGAAAGAGAAAAAGTGCTGTGTAAGATCTGGGGATGACACACACTGGCAATTTGTATGTGTAGGTAAGGCAAAAGTTAATTACAGTACATGTGTGGTCCTGCAGCTTTAACCTTGGCCTCCCACTGGTCAAGGAGGTAAGGATGGCATTATTTTATCTTGTTATAGTGATGCTGGAATTACTCACCAGTTGGTGGAATGTGCTTTACTTCTGTAACAGCCTTTCACCACAGTATTTAAAGCCTTACTTTTCATTTTGGGGGCCCTCATACTACTTTGCAAGCACCCATTGGGTGTGCTCATGTTGGAGCAGGCTGAGAAATACTTTTGATTCCTGCATGAATCATGGCTGAAAACTGCAAACACTGGCTTCCCCACCTTCAGGAAACATGTTTGTTTCATAGAATTATCAGAGAAATATGGCAGACTTGTCACACCACCAGTTTTCCCGTTTGCCAACTGATATGCAATATGTGGCAACTTTTTTGTACAACCCCTGGTGGGGCAATCAAGTATGTACTCTGTTTTCCCATAGTTGTATTTAGGGCTGTGATATATAAAACATGGCAGCACTGCCTCTGTTAATAATCCATGAAAACAGCATGATGTGCAATGACTCCATTTCCATTAGGTTACATTATGAAATGCATACAACCCCCTGAGCCACAGGGTGACCCATGCATGCACAGTGCTGCCACCAGGTGCCTAGACTTGTGCATAACTCCATCTGGAATTGAGCACAAAGTTTGTGCAGTAACTGCAATATGCATATTGATTCAAAGATATTTTACTCGAGGCCTTATTTGTATAATTGACGAGCCTTGATACCTAACTTTCCATTATATAAATCTCAGTCCTCATAAATAGATCTATTGCAGAACAGTATGCCCCATCAGTTTGGAAAACAGCTTACATAATTCCCATACACAAAGGAGGCATCTCAACAGACCTTTCAAATTACAGAACCATTGTCATTTTGTCCCCACTATCAAAAGTCCTTGAAAGATGCGTTCACTATCAACTTCTCCTATACCTTACTAACAATAGCCTTCTAACCAAATCCCAGCATGGGTTTATACCTTATCACAGTACAATAACTGCTCTTCTAAGTTTCACTAACACCATTAATCAACTTAGAAATGACAGCAAAATAATTTCAGCTGTCTTCCTTGATATGTCCAAGGCCTTCGATATAGTTTCCCACCACAAAATTCTATTCTTTCCAAATTAAACCCCAGTCCTTCTGCTCTCATTTGGTTTCATAGTTATGTAAATGGTCGACAACAAGCAGTAAAATGGTAGCATGACCTCTCTCCACTTCTTCCCATTACAATAGGGTTCCCTCAGGGATCGATCCTTGGCCCTTTACTTTTCAGTATCTTTACAAATGACCTTAGTACTGCTACGTCAACAGTTTCCATTATCCAATATGCTGATGGCACAATACTTATATGTGCTGCACCTGCACTTCAACACCTCCAAGACATAACCCAGAAGTCTTTCTCTGATATTGAATTATGGCTATCAAATTCCCATTTCATACTTAACTCCAAAAAAAGCAAAACTTGTGATCTTCCAACCTACTAGACTCTCATATATCCCTACAACCTTCTGTATTACTTCTGGCAATAATAAAAAAATCATCCCTGAACCTCAAGCAAAATTACAATGGATGTAAAATGTGTACATGCCCCTGTTAAAATGCCACGTTTTTGTGATCTAAAAAAATGAGACCACATAAAATAATTTAAAAACTTTTCCCACCTTTAATGTGACCTATAACCTGTACAATTCAATTGAAAAACAAACATTATTTAGGGGAAAAAATATAAAAGTACAATACGCTGATTGCATAAGTGTGCACACCCTTAAACTAATACTTTGTTGAAGCACATTTTGATTTAATTACAGCATTCAGTCTTCGTGTGTAGGAGTCTATCAGCATGGCACATCTTGAGACTTGGCAATATTTGCCACTCTTCCTTGCAAAGGGGCTCCACATTTGTCAAATTGTGAGGGCATCTCTTGCCCACAGCCCTCTTCAGGTCACTCCACAGATTTTCTATTGGATTTAGGTCTGGGTTTGGCTAGGCCATTCCAAAACATTAATTTTCTTCTAGTAAAGCCATTCTTTTGTTGATTTGTATGAATGCTTGGGGTCATTGTCATGCTGAAAGGTGAAATTCCTCTTCATATTCATCTTTCTAGCAGATGCCTGAAGGTTTTGGGCCAAAATTGACTGGTATTTGGAACTGTTTCGTAATTCCCCCCACCTCGACTAAAGCCCCAGTTCCAGCTGAAGAAAAGGAAACTCCAAAGCATGCATGATACAGCACCACCATGCTTCACGTGGGGATGATGTTCTTTTGGTGATGCGAAGTGTTGTTTTTGTGCCAAACATACCTTTTGGAATTGTGGTCAGAAAGTTCAACCTTGGTCTCATCAGACCATAACACATTTTCCCACATGCTTTTGGGAGACTTGATATATTGTTTTGCAAATTTTAGCTCAGCCTGGATGTTTTTCTGTGTAAGAAAAGGCTTTTTTCTTGCAGCTCTACCCCATAGTCCAGACATATGGAGAATACGAGAGATTGTTGTCACATGTAGTACACAACCAGTACTTGCCAGAAATTCCTGCAGCTCCTTCAGTGTTGCTGTAGGTCTCTTGACAGCCTCCCAAACCAGGTTTCATCTTGTCTTTTCATCAATTTTGGAGAGACGTCCAGTTCTTTACGTCGTCACTGTTTTTACCCTTCATCTGATTGATACCTTTCAACAATGTGCTCCCTTTGATGCTTTGTAAGCTCTCTGATAATCATGGCTTTTGGTGTAGCAGGCAGCTGAGTAAATGTCAGGAAAATCCTACTAGAATAGCTGAACTTTATTTGGGGTTAATCAAAGTGTATTTAATTGATGGCAGGTGTGTACCTAAGAAGACTGAATGCTGTAATTAAATCAAAAGGTGCTTCTACAAAGTATTAGTTTAAGGGTGTGCACACACAACAAAGTATTAGTTTAAGGGTGTACACACTTGTGCAACTACCATATTGTACTTTTTTTATTTTTTATATTTTTCCCCTAACAGATTTGTTTTTCAATTGGATTGCACAGGTTATAGGTCACATTAAAGGTGGGAAAAGTTCTGAAATATGATTTATTGTGGTGTCATTTTTTTTAAATAACAAAAACGTGGCATTTTAACAGGGGTGTGTACAATTTTTATATCTACTGTACATGGTATTAAAGTTGATAACCTACAGTTTGATCTACACATATCCCAAACAATCAAGAAAGTTCACAAAAAATGGGTATCTTATACAGGAACAAAAAATTCCTAGCCAATATTTCTAGGATTTCTATTTCTAGAACCCATCTCCTGTCAACCTTGCTGTATGCCTCCCCAATTCTTGTTAATCTAAAAAAGGCAGAATTAAGGAAATGTGAAATATGCTATAACAATATAGCAAAATTTGCTACTAACTGTCCAAATCAGGCACACCATGGTTGCTCCTTAAAAAAACTATCTTGGCTAGGAACTACCACAACTACTATAATAAAATCAACTAATCATGGCATACAAATTATTATATCACCCCCCAAAAAAAAAATGCCAGCTCTGTTAAACATATTAAAACCTTATGTTACTAACCATAGTCTTGGATCTGAAAATAAATCACTACTACAAGTGAGCAAATCAACCAACACTGCTGGTGATTCCCTATATTCCCATTAGATAGCCAAAGCCTGGAATTCACTTCCTCTTCCTATTAGAACTAGTTCCTATGCCTATCAGTTTAAAAAATCCCTAAACACTTTCCTTAATGACTCTTGGCTTTGTACCTGTACTAGTCCAGGCTAAGTGGATGTAAAATTGCTTGTTCTTGCTATTCTAGCTCTTTCTAATAGCTATATTGCAACTTTCTTAATATTGTTATATTTAACTGAATTGTAACTTTAAAAAACCTATACCTCCTGGATCTATGTTAATTTGTATTTCATCATTGTTAATTTGTCTTTTGAAATATATATGTCTGTAACATGTTGTGAAGATATGTGAAGGCTGCCAGCATAGCTAGATAGAATTTTGTAGATAATTCTGTCATTTGTAAATATTAATATAAGCCACAGGCTTGTGCTTTTAAATGTGAAAAGACTGTATTGGATGTTGAAGTCCAAAAATGTAACAACAGTGCACTCTGCTGTAAGAAAGCTGATAAGTGAAGCATTTTATTACTGTTTTGATCTCAGGGCTCGGATCCATGGTGTCTGAACCAGCAGATTCTTTCTATTGTTTTGAGACTAGAGTTAATTGCTAGATTTTACATATATGTCTTTAATTGCTATAGTTTCCTGACCAGGTGCAAGCTTACTAAGAAATTTTAATTTAGAGTTTCTGTTAGCCTTGGATTCCAGAGAAGTGTTAAGAATGATGTAATCTAAAATGAGTCAGCAGGATGTATTATCAATTTAAAGGACTTTCTCAGAGACAGAGGGCTTTTTGCATTTGTCTTAAGAACTGACCACTTACCAGCACCTGCTTTGCTCTGTCTGTATGTAAATAGGAACTTAGACTTTAGTGTCTCTCCTAGAAATAGATAAAAAATAGTAAGATTAGTCTAGCTGTTTTTTATATTTACATCAGACTATTCTACAGTATTATTTTAAGCATTTTCCTGTGATCTCTGAACTCCTGACTAGCACTGTGTAGTAAGAAGTATTGTCTTGTGTTTTTATTACTCATTATTAAATATTTTAATCCTTTCAACTGTGGCTGTTTTATGTAGAGATAATTTAAGCTCTAGAGTACATTGCATGCATACAGTGATAATGTACAAAGACACTCCAAGTAATCCTTGCTGCTCAGTCACACTTAACATTTGGATAATAATATTGCACAGTAATAATTGGACATCCTTTGGTAAAGGCCTTTTTAGTAGCCGATAAGTAAGGGTCCTGGTGACAGTGATTACTACCTTATAGCCTGGACAAAAGGGGCACAGCTAGTGAACCTGTGTCAGCCTTCCCCAGGAGTGTCTGTGTGGTTGTATATAAATCATATCTCAAAGTGTGTGTGTGTGTGTGTGTGTGTGTGTGTGTGTGTGTGTGTGTGTGTGTGTGTGTGTGTCAGCTACATGGGCAGTGACAAGAAGCACTGGTTGGACAGAGGGAGTGCTAGGAGGACTCGGCTTGGGACCCTGGCAAAGGACCCCACTCTATAGCTGTGCCAGTGGGGAGCCTTATTGGGGATCTGGAGAGAAAGGGAGAAACCAGTCCTAGACTGACTGATCTTTGTGTGCTCTTGAGTGAAATTGTACTTTACTGTGTGTGTGTATTTGTTATCCTTTCCAATGTGGATACCCAACACTGGTGTTAGTGGTGAGGAATGAGGCTCCTTGATTAGTTCGCCAGTGCACGGGCATCACATATTAATTGTTTGCCAGAGGTTGGATAGCCACACCACATATTAAATGGTTGGCAATTGACTTGAAGTGGTGTGGATAGTAAATTCCTGTATCTTGTGTACAGTGATCACTGAAGGTGTTTTTGTACTCTAAATCAGCCACACAGTGAATATTCAGAGTTCAGATCACAACTGCTTTCTTTCTTTTGTTAGTTTAGTTAGTCAGGGAGAGCAGGCAAGCATGTCTGCAGAGGAGTGTGGCAAGATGACAAGGAGACAGTTGGCTGAGATGTGCCAGGCTAAGGGACTGGTGCATAGAAACCTGTCTAAGGAAAACATGATTGCAGCTTTGGTCATGGCTGCATCAGAAAACAGCAATCAGGAGGGTGATCAGACTGGCTATGGAGATGTACAAACTCAGAGAATGGACAGGTAAGCCTTTCTGCAGAGGACTTAAAAATCCATCTGGAGCTAAAGAGATTTGAGTTGGAGGCCAGGCATTTTTAAACAGAAGCAGCAGAGAAACTGAGATGTCTACAGGCTGAACAGAATGAGAAGCTGCTATGCCTGGAAGCTGAGGAAAAAGAGATGCAGAGACAGCATGAATAGGAGATGCTAACTCTTCACCAGAGTCATGGAGGTAATGAGGATGGGAGTAACTAGACCCTAGAAGCACAAAAGGTCAGTAAATTTCTTCTGCAGTTTACAGAGGGGGATACTTTTGATAGTTTCATTCATATGTTTGAGAGGGTATGTAAATAGTATGATGTTGATCAAAGGATCTGGGTATGGCTTCTGACCCCCTTACTCCATGGTAAAGCTGTAACTATTTTGTCCAAAATTTCTGAAATTGACTGTTTTAATTATACTGCTGTTAAGAATTGTTTGTTAGAATTTTTTAAGCTAACATCTGAAACTTATAGGAAAAAGTTTTGTGAGCATAGACGCAAGGGAGATGAAAGTGTGTGTGAATATGTTGCTGAACTGAGTACTTATTTTCATAGGTGGGTGAGCGGATGTCAGGTCCTACTTTTAAAGGGCTGGCAGATCTTTTGGTGAGGGAACAAGCCCTTAGCACTTTGCCTGAGGACATGAGGATCTGGTTAGCTGATAGACAATTTGCTAAGTCAGATGAGTTGGGGAAGAAGGGAGACCTAAAAGAACCCATGGTGGGCAGCCCAGACTGACCCAACATAATCTGCCAGTAGCAGGGGAAGCCACTAGTTGAGGTACACATCCAGGATCTAGGGTTAAATGTTTTGAATGCAACCAGTGGGGCCATGTGGCATATAGATGTCCACTGAGGCAAGGTGGGGAACAAAAGGTGAGAAAGCCAGTAATTGGAAAAACAAAATGCCAATAGTAGGTTGTCTTGAGATAACAGGGGTACCAGTCTACCATCTTGCAGATGTCCTGATAGGGAAGGATTTGGATGAGGCAGTACCATGTGTTAATGCAGTTACACTCAGTTAGGCTTCGAGACAAGCATGTGGGTCTGGTAGCCTGTGGGAGACCAAGACAGACCGCATACTTGCAGCCAGGACTGGTGAGGTGGCTACTTCAGGGAGGGAGCTACTCTGTAACAGTGAGACTGAAGGTGAGCCACAGCTGCTTGTGGATACTGATGTTCCCTTGGACAGAGTGACTGCAAAGGTAGAGAAGAGTAGTAGTACCCAGGCTGACAGTGAAGCACCAATGTCAGAGGATAGCAGACTTCCTGTGGAAGGGGAGCTGGAAAGGGTTACAACGAAAGAGTTGAGAAAGTCTTAGCTCTCAGACCCTACATTACAAGGCCCGAGTCAGGTAGCTAGTGAAGCACCTGATTCTCAAGGGAAGGGGGAATCTCTATACTGGGACAAAGGGTTACTGTATAGAGAGTGGACCTCTGAGGGAGGGCTAGAAGGTGAGAGGATACAGCAGTTGGTAGTGCCCAGAGCCTACCATCTGGCACTTCTAACCATAGCCCATGATATTCCCTTTGCAGGTCATATGGGCATAAAACATGCAAAGAGACATACTATGCAGAATTCTATTGGCCTGGAATTTCCAGAGATGTAACAGGGTACTGTAGGATCTGTGAGCAGTGCCAAAAGGTAGGCAAGGCAGGAGACAAGGTAATAGCTCCTTTGATGCCTTTGCCTGTGATTGAAGAGCCATTTCAGAGGGTACCTATGGATGTTGTGGGCCATCTGAATACTCCATGTTACACAGGGTAAAAGTATATCCTAGTGGTAGAAGATTATGCTACAAGATACCTTGAGGCAGAAAAGGTGACAAATGTATTGTTAGAGATTTTCAGCAGGGTAGGTTTCCCCAAAGAAATACTGACTGATATAGGTGGGAATTTCATGTCAGACCTGCTGGCTTGTCTGTGGAAGTACTGTTGGTTGAAGCACCTGAAGACCACCACCTACCATCCTCAGACTAATAGTCTTGTTGATAGACATTAAACTCTACAATCAAGTCTATGCTACAGGCATTTGCAGACGAGTTTAAGAGGGAGTGGGACAGATATTTGCCTCATCTGTTTGTTTACAGAGAGGTTCCCCAGGAATCCACAGGTTTTTCACCCTTTGAGTTGCTGTATGGGCACAGGGTGAGGGGACCTCTAGATTTAATTTGAGATTAGTGGGAAGGTGAGTGTGAATCTCACAAGGAGTCTGTTGTGGCATATGTCCTAAATTTCTGGATAAGGCTCAGGGAACTCATGGGCTTGACTAGGAGAACTTGGCAGAAGCCCAACAACAGAAAAAAAAAGTATGGTATGACAGGAATGCTCGAGCTAGAGAGTATGTTGCAAGGCAGCAGGTAATGGTTCTCATTCCTGTCAGACACAACAAGCTATAAGCAACCTGGGAGGGACCCTACAATGTGGTAAGAAAGGTAAGTGATGTTAACTACATGGTAGAACTGCTAGGCAGGAGCACAAATTGTACCATGTTAACATGATGAAAACTTACCATGATAGGAAGACCCTTGTGCTGAGTATTTGCAGTGGATTGCAGGAGGAGTCTGAGGGAGATCTAGTGACTGATCTCCTCAGTGATGGCTCAGACTGACACTTCAGTGGAAGGGGTAGCGATGTCCCAACAGCTATCTCCTACCCAGGTTCAAGAAATCCAAGCAGTGTTAAAGGAGTTTGGGGATATGTTCACTGGAAACCAGGGTGCACCCACCTGGTGCAGCACCAGGTGGATACAGGACCCCAAAGGCCTATTAGACAGGCCCCTTATAGGGTACCTGACAGAGTCAAATAGACTCTGAGGGAGGAGATACAGGAGATGTTGGAACTAGGGGTAATTCAAGAGTCCAACAGTCCCTGGGCCCTGATGGCAGCACCAGGTTGTGTGTGGACTACAGGAAATTAAATAGTCACACAGAGTCAGATGCTTACCCCATGCCTAGGACAGATGAGGCCCTAGAGCAACTGGGTGGGGCTAAGCATCTTACTACCATTGATCTTATCAAAGGTTAGTGGCAGGTGCCCTTGACTCCCAGTGCTAGAGAGAGGTCAGCCTTTGTGACTCCTTTTGGCTTGTATGAGTTCACAAAGATGCCCTTTGGGATGAAAAATGCACCAACAACTTTCCAGGAGCTGGTAGATCATATCCTAGCAGGATAGTTTGCCCTTGCTTACCTAGGTGATATTGCTATCTACAGCCATTCCTGGCAAGGGCACCTTCAACATATTAGGGATATGTTGGGCAGGCTACAGAGGGCATGGTTGACCATTAAGCACAGCAAATGTCAGGTGGTTATGGCAGAGGTCTCCTACCTGGGACACAGAGTGGGGAGTGGTAAAATCAGGCCAGAACTTGCCAAAGTAGAAGCCATTCAGGCATGGCCTGCAGCTGTTACCAAAAAGCAGGTGAGGGCATTCTTAGGGACAGCAGGGTACTACAGAAAGTTCATTCCCAGTTATAGTACCATAGCTGCTCCCCTCACAGACCTGACAAGGAAGAACAAGCCAGATAAGGTAGTGTGGACCACAGCATGTGAGCAGGCATGCCAGGAGCTTAAATAAGCTTTGGAAGGACTCCCTGTGTTAGCCAGTCCAGATTACAGCAAATAGTTTGTTGTGCAGATGGATGCTATGAACCATGGTGTGGCGGCTGTACTTAGCCAGATTTCTTCAGAGGGAGAAGAGCACCCAGTGGTTTACCTCATTCATAAGCTCCAACACAGGGAGGAATGTTATGCAGCTGTAGAAAAGGAATGTCTAGCCATAGTGTGGGCACTGCAGAAACTACAGCCTTATCTGTATGGAAGAAAATTCACTGTAGTGACAGATCACAATCCCCTAACATGGTTAAACAGAGCCAGCCAGCAGAATGCCAAGTTGCTAAGATGAGGCCTAGGGTTGCAAGAATATATGTCAATGCAGCACCGCAGTGGGAGTAGCAATGCCAGTGCAGATGGGCTCTCAAGACCGGGAATGGGGTAAGGTACACTCAGACAGACCTAACCCTCTCAAGCAATGTTTCTCAAGGGTTACTTGAAAAACTAGCTTGAGTTCTCCGGTGGGGGGGGGGGGTATGTGAAGGCTGCCAGCCTAGCTAGATTATTTGTAAATATTAATATAAGCCACAGGCTTGTTTTCTTAAATGTGAAAAGACTGTATTGGATGTTGAACTGCAAAAATGTAACAACAGTGCACTCTGCTGTAAGAAAGCTGATAAGTCAAGCGTTTTATGACTGTTTTGATCTCAGGGCTTGGAGCCTTGGTGTCTAAAACAGCAGATTCTTTCTATTGTTTTGAGACTAGAGTTAATTGCTAGATTTTACATATATAATGTCTTTAATTGCTGTAGTTTCCTGACCAGGTGTAAGCTTACTAAGAAATGTTAATGTAGAGTTTCTGTTAGCCTAGGAAACCAGATAATTAAGAATGATGTAATTTAAAATGAGTCAGCAGGATGTATTGTCAATTTAAAGGACTTTTTCAGAGACAGAGAGAGGGATTTTGGCATTTGTCTTCAGAACTGACCATTCACAAGCACGTGCTTTGCTCTGTCTGTATGTAAGTATGATCTCAGGCTTTACTGTCTCTCCTAGAAACAGAACATAGTAAGTTTAGTTTATCTGTTTTCTATATTTATGTCAGACTATTCTACAGTATTATTTTAAGCATTTTCCTGTGATCTCTGAACTCTTGACTAGCACTGTGCAGTAAGAATTATCATACTGAGTTTTTAATATTTATTATTAAACATTTTTAAACTTTTGAACTATGGCTGTTTTGTGTAGAGATAATTTAAGCTCTAGAGTACATTGCATGTATATAGTGATATTGTACAAAGGCACTCCAAATAATCCTTGCTGCTCAGTGACACCATTTGGATAATAATATTGCACAGTAATAATTGTACACCCTTTGGTAAGGGCCTTTTTAGTAGCTGATAAGTAATGGTCCTGGTGGTAGTGATTACTACCTTATAGCCTGGACAGAAAGGGCTCAGCTAGTGATCCTGTGCCAGCCCTCCCCAGGAGAGTCTGTGTCGCTGTATATATATCATATCTCCAAGTGTGTGTGTGTGTGTGTGTGTGTGTGAGCTACTTGGGCAGGGACACGAAGCACTGGTTGGACAGAGAGATTACTAGGAGGACTCAGCTTGGGACCCTGGCTAAAGGCCGCACTCTATAGCTGTGCCAGTAGGGAGTCTTATTGAGGATCTGGACAGAAAGGGAGAACCCAACCCCAGACTGACTGTGTGCTCTTAAGGGAAATTGTACTTTACTGTGTGTGTATTTGTTATCCTTCTCAATGTGGATACCCCTCACTGGTGCTAGTAGAGAGAATTGAGGCTCCTTGATTACTGGGAAAGTGCACAGGCATCACAAATGTTACTGATTACTGTATAATTTATTTAATAGTATGTATTTATGTACTTTTAAGATATATATGGAGTTTTCACCCCAGGCCTTCATTGAAACAGGGTTTTTCACCAAGTTTGACTTTCCCGGTAACCAAATGTAAATAAATAAATAAATAAGTGTAAGTTAAAGCAGTTTGATTCATCTCACTAGGTAAGCAGTCATAAAGCTGCAATTTCAAAAGTCACTACAAGAGGCTGTACGACAAAATTGCCTATTGGCAAGGGATCCTTGCTTCTATATGGCAAATGCTACTTTTTCACCTTCAATTTTTCTACTACAGCTAAACTTAACTACTGTGTTTATCAAGTACATAATAAAGTATTAGTGGCATTACTTTCACTAATTGTTGAATGGTGGGGTGATATAAAGTTAAGTTAATTGTTCAGTTAAAGGATAGCTAAGTCTAATGGGAAACACCCCAGTATCAAGTATTCATAACTTATGTGAATGCATTCAGACCAGGCTTGTCATTGTGTTTTGTGTCAAATTGTTTGCCTGTTGTATAGCTTCTTACTATACCACTCATGACACTGTAATGAGTGGAAATGACAGGGACATTTTGTCAGCGCTGTTATGGGCCTGATATTAGGTACACTGTCCGGATCGAAAATATGATTGTCAGGCACACCACAAGCATGGTATGTGGGTAATGGGCAGAAGAGCATGGTAAGGGACAGTCATGGCCACCTTGGTCATAAAATGTTTTTCATGTCTACAGAACAATGTCTAAAATGGGTAAAGTAAGAAGAGCAGTGATACTTCTGAGAAACTGAGAAAGAGTGTCATAACTTAAGATAGAGATTTTCAGGCTCTCATTCACCATGTCACCATGCCAAACAGAATGCTGCTGCCTGTGCCAAACAAGTATGTGTCTGGAAAGTTCTTGTGGTGGCTATTAATGCTGTAGGTGACCAGGACTGCACATATGAAACAGCCGACTGTAGGAACACCAACGGTACATGTGATGTGGAAAACAATGTTGTCCACATGGCATGAGAAGGTACATTGAAAGGATATGGGCTGCCAGTCAAGCCACCTCTTTTAATTGATAGAGATGCTTATAACCCCTGTCAGATACAATTTAGTGATAGACACTGGCACAGACGTTCACCATGCACCAAGAATATCCACTAGAGATGCTCCAGCTGGATAGTGGCATAGTGGTTTTCTTCTATACTTAATTCTCCTTGCTCCAAAGCTTGCCAGATTAGTAAAGGTGTCTTTTTTGGGTTAAAGAAGCACATCAGGGATTCAGCATGCATGTCCATGTGCAAGATGTACTGTATTTAAATGTTTGTTTTGCATTTGGTTTTGATGTGTGCTTCTGATTTGGGGTTAAATTTATACAGGGTACTGTGCTTTTTTGAGTTCACAGATGAATTTCAGTCTGTCAGCACTACTGTGGAATTGAAACTGCCTGACTCTAGAAGATCTTCAAGCTCTGATAATGATGATGACAAGGATGAGCTGGCACAGTCAAATAATACAGGGTTATTTGCCACACAGAATGTGACCAATGTCTGCCATATACAGACCACAAACACAGCTTGTGGGTACCCAGAAGAAACACACCGCACAGGGAGGACAGATTACTGGGAACACTTTTAACAAGGGAAGTGTGGTGCTGTTGAGGACATTAGTTAGCATTTGCCAGCAACCCCACAAGGGGTTTGTGTGTGGGGGGTGTACTGGTGCTCACTGGAGACATGGTTAATGCTCTCCCTCTGAAGTTGCTGTTTAAGCAGCTGCAAACCAGTGTATGTGCATGACCATCATGGAATCTCAGGCTAGTACTACCAAAGCCATTTTGTAGTTAATATGACTTTTGCAAGGTGTGGGAGATAACCTCCATGAGCGCATGTCCTGTATCTTTGACAGTTTTGACAGACTAAGTCATGTACTAGAATATATCATGTTCTCTCATGCTCATCTGCCATCCATCATGCACCATCCACAAAGCAATTCCATTGCTACAGCTATGAATGAAGGGGTAATTGTGTCTGTGAATGACCTAAGTCATGGTCATAAAACACAAGCACTTGCACAGCTACCACTGTTATAGAGGAGACTATGGCTTGGAGAGAGTAAGCCTGCAGTTGTGTTAGTTACTGCAGTGCACATCTGGTAGCAAACATTGTTCATGATCACTCAGTAAACCAACATCCAATTATGGCAATGGTGCAATCAGTTCAACACCTGGAAGAGGCAACTGTTAGGGGTGTGTGCATGCACAGGATACCCAACCCTCTACAATGCAGTATGTGAAACTGTTCAGTGCATCGAGCCACAGTGCTGCAGCTACTGCTTAGCAGGCACACTTTCGTATCATAACATCCCTCACTGCTTAACACATGCAGACATCCAGTGACACTGGGCTTTCACAAGGCCTTTTAGCATAATCCACCCCAAATCTCCTGCACAAAAGTGCAGTATTGCTTTTCAGATTAGGATAATGAATGTCAACTATGTCTTTCATGATGTCCCTTGTCCAGATGGTAACAATAGTCCATGGAATGTTTAGTGTGGCAGGATCACCCACAGGAGTAATACTGCTCAGCACTTTCACTCATAGTGACAATAAGCTTCTTGGAGATGCAAATTAATGTGATGGCAAGCCCTATCATTTTTCTATGGTTCACTAGCATGAAAACTGTATTTTGTGCTTCTCATTAACGCTGCTGTTAGAACTCCTTCTGGTGCACCTTATACGTTTATGAATTGCTCCATTATTCTTATGGAGTGCAAGTCTCAGAATTGCCCAAATCTTGTGCACGGATGCTCTTCAGGCAAAGTTGCTTACTACAATGTGGCTTAATTTTTTCGGAATCTGGGATACGTTTCTAAAGAAATATGTTAATTTTGTTCAGGAAGAATACTTTTAAAATACTTTTAAAAGGTACTGAAAATTATGGCTGATATTTTACGCTGGGGAAATATTAGAAAAAAAGACAACATGAGAGCAAAATGTAAAAAAAAAAAAAAAAATCCATAACAACACTGCTGCTTTAGAAATAATGCATTTAAGTTCTGTGGAAGGATACTCCAATGATCCTTTAAGTGATGGATTTTATATCGATCTTTATATATGTGTGTGTGTGTGTGTGTATATATATATATATATATATATATATATATATATATATATATACAGATTAGATATAGATAAATCTATGTCAGTTGATCAAGTTTTCAGAAACAAAAAATTCATATTGGCAAGATGATGTGATCGAATTTCTAAACACTCGAACATTTATGTTTTTGCAGGGAGGCAAATCTTGATCAACTGATAGGGATATATATATATATATATATATATATATATATATATATATATATATATATATATATATATATACTTACACACACAGACATATAGACACCACACACACACACACACACACATATATATATATATAGTTGGTATTGCCATTCGGTGATCTGTATGGATCCCACATATATGTGGCATCCATATGGATCACCGGATGGCAACATCACTGAAACAGATTCAGCCGGGCATACTTGCTTGAAAAAGCTTTTCACCGAAGAAGCACTTCCGCGTAGGTATGCCTGTTGTGGAGATGGCACTACAGTGGTGATAAGGGAAAATTCCCTTTTCCCCACTGTAGTGCGACCTCAGAGTGAGAATATTAAAGTAGGGGGGTGTGGGGGGTGCGGGGGTGCTTGCCCCCATGCAAAAACGTAAATGTAATGTTTTTCTTTTTTTTAAACACACTTTAACTAAAGCGCTTTTTTGCTAAAAGCACTTTCATTAAAGTGTGTTCAGTGATTGTAGATTCGGACTATTGAACTTTCGTTCAATAGTCCTAGAACCATATATATATATATATATATATATATATATATATATATATATATATATATATACATACATAATTATGATTCATTTGATCTATCAAAAAAGCAGTGGTTCATTTGATGAAAAACCTATCTGATCTAAATGACAAAACACTGAAACTAATTTCACTGAAAATGTCAGATTTTTTTGCAGGGATACAAGCCCTCCTATCCCCCACACTGCCTTAACCTTAATATACAGACTCCACAGTCAAACAACCACAGAGAATAGATAAGAAAAGATATTCCTCAAATCACTACGGGCACACACATTTCTATACAAAGAGGTACAACATAATAGTAAGCATTAGCAAGGAATTAATAATGACTAACACTAATTTACATTACAATTCCTATTCTTTCAAACCAACAGCCATTTTCTTCAACTTAACATAGCTTTCAATCAGTTCTAATTTAATCATTTGTGGTTTAGATCAGACGAGTTTTATATCAAATGAATCATAACCATATGTTTCATCTTTGGGTGGCAGTTATATTGCTATGTCTTTGTGAAAGAATAAATTCAGCCATTGAGTGCTGTATTCAGTTTGATTAGTAATTTATAGACTGCATGCCTTTCTTGTAAGACCAAAGCTCAGGCTAGGAATCAGTACTGCAACAGTCATGGTCTGAAGCTGGCATTTTCAACAATTGTTTAATTATAATTCAGTTGGTTGAAATAGTGGGCATCAGTGAAAATGAATTTACTATAGACCTACAGGAGCTAAACGTTAATACGTTTTGCTTGTCTGCATTGCTCAACTAAAGAGATGACTGACCAAATAGCTGGCAGTTCTGTCATCGTGAAGAGTTTTGAATAGTAGTTTCATTGTTTTAAATGGCTTTGTTCTGCTATGCTTAAGACACTGTCAGGAAGACCTTGTGGCACTACATATTCTGGCTATTGTGACTAGTCAAAATTTAGTCAGTTAACCTTGGAGCTCTGAGAACCTAAAGCAATGCATTTGGGCAGTTCAGGCAACGACTTCTAATGGAGTAAATGATACAGAAATAGACTAAGAGATGAATCATAATGAATTCAAATGTAAATAGATGATTAACTGCATATTCAAATGGCTGTCAAGGGAAACTAATGTTTTTTGCAACAGCTCTTCTGTGATCAAAAGCATCCATTGCAAATATTTTGAAATCTGAAAACATATCTATGGCAGATGAGGACAAAGATGAAAATTAGCAAACGTACTCCCAAACAGAAAAGCAAGATAACCTGAAAAAAAGGTTATATTTACAAAAACGGTTTCCTTTTCAATATATATGTAATTATGACGCAGGAAACATACAACATAAATGGAATATTACAAGCAGAAACTTATGAAAGTAGTAGTAGATCAGAATTAATATTTGAGACTAACTAATCAAATCAGTGACATGTTCATAGAGAGAATAGACATGGATGAATTTAAATATCTAAGCGTTACATCACCCAGAATCCCTACAATTTTTGGTGTCCCTAAAATCCACAAGTCAGTTAACCATCCACCTATGAGACAGATAGTGGATGGTAGGGGCTCCATCACTGTTCCATGCGCTCAGAACATTGACACTAAGGGTAAACATTTTCTAACACAAGAACAACATCGGTGCAGGGACGCTTGGGATTTCCTGTCCAAAATGAACACTATTAGATTTGAAAAGGAAGATATTATGACTACTATAGATGTAAGGGATCTATATACCATCATTCCACACAATATAGCTCTAGAATGAACTAGGGATTACTTGGAAAACAAAAACTTGGTCCAGACTATAGTAAATAATGTCATAGAACTCTTAGAAATAGTTCTCACCAATAACTACATATACTTTGAGGAAGAAATTTACAAACAAAAAGGAGGAGTGCCCATGGGCTCCCCAGTGGGGTCCTTTTTGGCAAATGTAGTTATGTTGGAGTAGGAAAAGAGGTTTGTGCACAACAGTGTCCACACAGACAATATTAAATTCTTCCTGCGCTATTTGGATGACATCTTCCTTATATGGGGAAATAATGAGGCTACATTAAAAAAACTTTCTACAGTATATTAATGAAAGTACAGAGTTCCTTAAGTTTACAAGCCAATACAACAAGAACGAGATGCCATTTTTGGATGTGATGCTTAGGAAGAATTATGGTTTGGGGGAATATGCAACTAGTATATACAGGAAACCAACATATTCGAATATGTTAGTCCACTTCACCAGCTGCCACCCCTTTAAGCAGAAAAGGGCAGTGGCAAAGGTCCAATTGGTTAGAGCAGCCAGAATGAACACCTTAGACGAAGACTACTATAAAGAAGTGGATACCCTAGTAGTGATGTTAACTAGAAGAGGTTACCCATCATAATTATTAAATGAGTTAACATTAGAAGTTACATCAACCCATTTTGACAAGGAACTTACAAAATAAGGTAACCACCAGTACTAGTGGAGATCATGGTAATCATAAAAAAAAAATCACAATGCCTTTATTACCACCTTTAATAAACCTAGTGGGGGTATAAAATGGATTTTGAACAAAAACTGGAAGGTGCTACAAGAACACCCAAACACAGTCAATGACATAGGGGTAATGCCAACTATTATTTATAGAAGAGGCAGCAACATAAAAAACATGGTTGAAGCAAAAAGGAAAGTGACAAATGCTTTAATTAATAGGATGTCAAAATGGGGGAGATGCACTTACTGCAAACACACATTTGAGGGCACTCAAATCAACCTAAAGGGAAGAAAATTAAACATAAAGGATAAATACAACTGTGACACTACAGGCATAATTTACATCACAAAATGTCAGGGATGTGATGGATTTTATGTGGGTAAAATGGAGTGAAAGCTCCATAGTCGTATTTATGATCATTTATACAATATTAAAAAAGAAAGAAGCACCGATGCACTGTTTAGGCATCTAAGTGAACACTCTGACCACTCTTTTAAATTTAGCATATTGGAAAGAGTGGAGAAAGAAAAGCGGTGGGGGTTGGTCCTTGGACAGTAATACTGGAGCAACAAGAATTAAAATGGCAACTGCAGTTAGAGGCATACAGGCAACCAGGACTAAATGACCATGTCAGTATTGCTCCCCATCCTGAAACTAAAAGCATGAGAGAGATAAATTGTTATAAAAATAACATTTTGCTATTTTTATTTTCATTACTATTAATGCATTTTATGTATAAAGATTATTGTGCATGATAACCACATGAACTAATTTTAATAGCACAACAACTAAAACAGCATGTATACTAGGGCATGAATTTAATGACAATACATACTTTTTTGAGGGATGTGTCTAATAGGGGAATGTTGCTTTAAAATTTCAAAAGGATCACATGACCACTGAAAGTTATTTAAACAGCTTTATAACTGTTACAACTTGTATCTGATGCAGTTTTAAAGGGTTTAAAATGAAAGCGCTTATATACTTACAATGTACTGTATTTATTGGATTAAACCTGTGTTTTACACTTTTACTGGATTGTACTGCACTTCTTGAGGAACACTTTAATTTTTACGGCTTGGTTTTGGACTGTTTGACTTCCAGCTGCAAGTATTTCTTAGTTTGTGATTTTGGAACTTTTTTTGTTTTAAACCTAGCCTTGATTCCCAAATGTATCAGACATGTTTTTGTAACGCTCATTTTATACCTTGGTTATGACTGGTTGAGAATTTACAAGCTTACCTTTTATTAATAGGAACATAGGTAGCAGGTCATGATGTAAAATTTATGATGTGCCATCCACTAATCCAATTGTGCTTGAATAATAAATAATTGATATGAAGCCTGTTCCAGAGAAGGGTCAATCTCTGAGACACATTACTGCCCCTCTGACATGTCTTATTTATGTTGCAGATGAGGTTTAGGTCCCTAGACTGGGTATTTTATGGATGTGCAACAATTCCATAAGGTCTGGATCAGGCTATGCTTTGAATGCCAGACATATTGCCCCTCTCAGCCATCTTTAGGAGACTAAGTAGAAGGATAAGGCCTTGAGCCAGTCTATGTGGGCACATTGTCTACAGCATGTATTTTTATTGAGAGGAACCTCTGTGGATGTTACAGTTGTTGCATATGCCTGGTCAGGTACATACTGAAGGGAGCGTTGTACTCCGTGATTGGTCTAGTAAGGGTCAAGTACAATGGAACAATTACATCTTTGGAGTTAGATACTATACACTTGCTTATAAGTTGCACAGCATAGAAAGACTTACATAATACAGAAGACACACGATGGTCAAAGGTGAAGTCACTGTCAACATGCAGTCCCAAATCTTTAATCACAGGGCCAACTCTTTGGGGTGTGTTATCAATGCAATGATTTCCAGGGGCAGTCATCTTTCCAAAATAGATTATTTTGCATTTTTTGGCATTGAGTTTGAGACTGTGGCTCTGGCATCAGTGATTAGTCTGTGAGACCTTCTTAGAGGTTGGTTGTGTCTTTGGGGAATTCATTGACTGTGACTAGTTTGCAATCTGTGAACTTGGTCAGCCAGAACCCTTTAAAGTTGGATGTGACTTCAGAGAAGTAGATGTCAAAAAGGAGTGGCCGCAGCACTGAGCCTAGGGGAACTTGACTAGTGACTGGCCCTTTTGTCAATGTATATTTACCTATCCTGACTTCTTGCATCCTGTCTGTGAGCCAACTGGCTATCTAGTGGGTGATGCAGGAGGTTATACATAAATTTCATGAGCTTGTCTACAATGTCTGAGTGGGATATTATGGAAAATTATTTGATCTGGTCAAGGAAGGCAGCATGCACTGTTTTGGCCTCATCCATTGCATTCCGTGACCTATTACATTCACTACAATATTTGCTTTGTATGCCCTTGTTGGAATAAATCTGAAATGTCATGCTATGTGCTAAGAGTGTAAGATTGTAGTAATTAAGGCCAATGTTCTATATTTTACACGTCTATATCAGATGATCGAATGTTTAGTTAAGCGAATAACTAAATGTCGATCACTAATAATCACACACACAAAACATCAAATGGCAGTTTCCACTCAGGGAAACAATGCCGTTGCTCAATGAAAAAAAAAAACACAAATGAAGTAGGGGCCTTCACTCCCCCACACCCCCCTTAACTAAATATACCAACTCCTAGTTCTCTTCACATTGAAGAAAGGCAAACTCCACACAACGGCCAAATGACTAGTTTCCCTGAGTGGAAACTGCCGTTTGTGGTTTTGTGTGTTCGATTATTAGTGATCAACATTTAGTTATTCGATTAACTAAACATTGAATCAACTAATATAGACCCTACATTACTCTTTCTTACAGGTGGAACATAACTACAGCTTCAAAGAAGTAGTACATAACTTTTTATGGAAACACAGAACTGATAAAATTTTAGATTAAAATGAGCATCCTTCCATGTAAAGAAGAACGGCTGCCACTTCACCCTTACCACTGCACAAATTATGATCATTTTTGTACTCAGTTTGGGGGGCAGCATCCTGCTGTTAAGTATTGGAAGAAGGATGCAGCAGTAATATTAAGAGGAGTCAGTAAGGGTGGGAAAGAGTGGTGAGTCAAGGACACATTATTTCCCCATAACCATCTGGGAAGCCAAGGCATTCACTTTTTGTTGCAAGTAGGCTGGGGTCACTTCTGTAAGGCTACCAAGATAAGATGTCACTGGAGCTGGTAGAAGGGTTTCTGTGTGGTTTCCCAGTTAAATCCAAGCTTAGTGGTTCACATAAAATGTGTAATGATTTAAAGTCTGTGGTAACTAAGTCAGAAATTATTCAGGTATTGCTGTCAAAAAAGTAGGTGCAAGTAGATTATTAGTCCCCTTTTATGTCCATATGTTTGATGTGTTTATGTGTTTTGAGTATCCCATCTACGTTAGGTAGCTAATAAGTCTCCAGGGGAGTTTTGTACCATACATCAGTTGTCATTGCTAGAATGTGATTTTGTTAATGCCCATAATGATAAAGCGGATATTTGGGTGCAGTATGTATCTTTGAATGAAGCAGTAAGTGTGTTTAGATTGCTCAGAGACCCTTGTCTGGCAAAGTTAGATATATAATCAGTATTTAAACTACTGCTAGTGAAGAAGCAGGATCGGCCAGTTTTAGGTATGTGGTTAACTGGTAAATTTTATTTTGTCATGGCATGTCTATGGGCTGTGCTGTTGTTGGTGCTACTTCTGAAGAAGTTCAGCATTGCATTGCACTAGCTCCGGCAGCAAAGGATAGAGTTTATGGGGGCTATTCATTATTTGGATGATTCTTTACTGGTTGTGAATGGAAAACTGGCAGTAGTAGCAAGCATTAGATTGTTTGAGCAGCTATGCGCAGAGCTCAGAGTCCCGTTGGTGAAGAACCGATAGCAATGGCCTTGTAAGACGTATTCATTTTTGGATGCTTAGGTATATAGATTTTCATTTAATAGGGTGGATAATGTGAGGAGAATGGTTAAGGCATCAGTTGTTAAGGACAAAGTTGGAGGTAAAGAGGTTACAGAAGTGTTAAAAATTCAAAATTTTGTGTGTTGGGTGGTGGGAATGGGTCAGAATTTTATGAGACCTCTGGCCAATTTGTTGATTCAACAAAATAGAAACATCATTGAATGAGGATGGGTAAGCAAGTCAAAGAGGACATGGGAATTTGACTGAAGTTTCTCCAGCACTTTAACAGGGTATATTTCTTGCAACCTCATTTCTGCTTTGATTTATTTACAGCTGTGGCTGGTGGGTTGGGCAATAGTACATACTTTGGAAGTAGGTGGTTTACCGAGAGATCACCAGGGGGGGGGGGGGCTTGATCAGTGGTGGAGAGATATCACATTTTTATAGTTGATGCCAATTTGTGCATTGGCAGGTTTTGGAAGGAGGAATTTCAGAACAAGAAGAAATTTGCCAGTAGTACAGATATTGACTAAGACAGTGATAAAAAGTGACGCAAAGATTATTGAGATAGTCTGTGTTGCATTGTTTGAATATTAACTTTTCTTTTCCAGCTAAGCACATTTTTGGTCACTTTGATATCTTGACTGTCTGTCTCATTCTCAGCTACATAGATTTTAGAAGTTAGTGCCAGGAGGTCAGATATGTAGTGCCTGTGCTGATATGGGAGACTGGATAGGTATGGTTACTGGCTGGCACTGCAATCAGGGTCTAAAGGTAACTATGAAGCCATATGGTAAGGGTCTTGCATCATCATCAGTATCAACCCCTTTTTCCCATTTTTTTTCTACATGGCATTGAGGTGTCACATTACTGTCACCATCTCTCTTGATTCAATCATACTCTGCTTCCTTCTTCAACACTCATGAATGATTGTCACGGATCTTCTCTCAAACAACCCATCCACCTCTTTGCTGAATGCCCTTGTTTCCTCTGATCTTCTTCCTGTCTGTCCCAAAATTTCTTCACCAAATTGTTTTCCGCTTTTCTGCACACGTGCCCCAACCACTGTAATCTGCTCCTTTGATCTTTTCTGCAATTGGAGCTACTTTGGCTTCTGCTCTTATGTCCTCATTTCTTTGTCTGTCTTACAGTGTGCATCCTACCACCCTTCGCAAGCACTTAATTTCCATCACATCTCACTTCCTCATCTGCTCTACCTTTACAGCCTGGTTTCTGTACCATACAGTAGTACTGATTCCAGCACAGTTTTGTACGTCTTACTTTTGAGTTTCTTTGTCATTCTTCTGTCATACACTGCACTTAACACTCTATGCCAGTTGACTGCAGTCTCTCTGATTCTAGCTTTTACCTCTGCAGTCAGACTTCCATTCTCCTTAACCCCCTCCGAGATAGTTGAAGCTGTTAACCTGTCCCACTGTCTTCCATTCTACCTCAAATCTCAACCTCTTCTGATTTCCCCAATTTGCTGCCATTACCACTGCCTTATCTATACTTAGTTTCATCACATGTGCCTTCAGCTTTGCATCCCATTCCCCTATCCTTTGCTGGGATTCTGGCTCAGAGTCTGTAATGCCAAATCATCTGCATACAGCAAGTTTGTTGATCTGCCCCTTCAACCTGTCTGCTAATGTAGTCTGTCTCCAGTATGAACATCAGTGGGCTCAAAGCTGAACCCTGATGTACACCTACTCCCACTGGGAACACCTCTGTAAGACTGAACACTGTTTGTATTTGAGTGACTGGGTCTTTGTACATAGCCTGCACTAATTCTACTAATGTTTCTGGGACTTTGAACCAGCACACTACTGCCGAAATCAGCTTTCTTGGGACCTTGCCATATGCTTTCTCCAAGTCTAAGAATGCCAAGTCAGACTCTTTCTTCATCTGTAGCTGCTTCTCAACTATCTGTCTCACTGCAAACATCAGATCAGTTGTGCTGCAGACTGATCTGAATTTGAACAGCTCATCTCTCATCTTACTTTATACTATGCATATCTATTTATCAAGCACCCTCACCAGAACCTTCATGCAATATGACAGGAGTTTGATACCTCTGTATTGCCCACAGTTGTGGATGTCCCCTTTGTTCTTGTACACTGGCACCATTATGCTTATTCTCCAGTCATCTGAGATATGTCTCTCTCCACACTGCTACAAATACCCTCAAGATCCATTTCTCCCCTAGCTCACCCAGCATCTTTATCATATCAGATTTGACCTCAACTGAGCCTGCTGCTTTCCCTGACCTAATTTTCCTTAGTACTGTTCTTACTTCTTCTAGGGTGAGCTCCTCCTCTTCTCCTCCTCTCATTGTAGGCTGTGTCTGGGGCAGTAAAGCCTCTGTGGGGTTTTCATTTAGAAGCTGCTGGAAGTACTCCTTCTATCTGCCTTTGATGCCCTGTGGGCTGATGAGCAGGTTGTTGCTGGTGTCCCCTATGAAGAATGCCTGACTATCTTTATCTTGCAACTTGATATAGTTTTTGTGCCACCTACTGAGTCACTTTCCAGAAGATAGTAGAGTGTCTGCCATGCCCTATTCTTTGCTATATCAACTCCTTTCTTAGCTTCTTTGTTGGCCACCCAGTGTGCCTTCCTAGCCTGGTTAGTCTTTTCTATCTCCCACTTTTTCCTGCACTCTTTTCATTTGATGACTTCCTGGGACTTATGCATTCCACCACCAGTTATCCTCATGTACCTTATTTCCATACCCGGCTCAGCCGCATATCTGTTCTGTAATCCTCACACGTGCTGTTTTGAGGTGCTGCCATTCTTCTTCAACTCCACCTATTTACTCCTCTTCGTTGGGTGCTAGAGCCCTGAGTAATTCCTTGAACTGTTGCAGTCTCTCCAGTCTTCTTCTAGGTCTTCAGCCTAGTCTCTGTTGACCTTAGAGCCTTCTTTGACCACTGCTTGTACCTGATTGTGGCAACCAGTATTTTAATCTGTGGTCTGTTTCACTGGGAATGACTTTGCAATCACTGATCCTACCCTAGTGCCCTTCTCTTACTAGGAGGAAGTCTACCTGAGCTGCATGTTGGCATGTTGGCTCTTGCAGTTTCTAAGAATTTTATTTTGGGCTTACCAGTGAGGGACAGTCATTGGTCATCTCAGTTGGTGATTAGGTACTTTGTTGAGAGATGGAAGTTAGGTGATACAGTTCGGACTATTATGGTCCACTTGATGACTTTGCAAATGGTGGCTAAGTTATCAGAAGTTAAGGATGTGTTGAAGGCTTGGAAAATCTTCAGGACTTTGAGAGTGGGAGAGAGTATGGCCTAAATGTATTGGTAGTCAGTTACTTTTGGCTAAAGTTGCTTATTCTTATTTTGACTATGTATTGTGTGTACAGTTTTTGTTTATGTGGGATGTTTTGGATAAAATAACTGTTAGATGGATCACATTGGAGAGATGAGTGTTGGTATTGTTAAGAAGATCAAAGACTGATCATGTAGGCAAAGACAGGCAGGTGATGTTGCTGAGAAATATGTACCTTCTGTTATGCCCGGTGGCATGGGGGACAGTATGGTGAGAGATTTGATGTAAGCGGTTAGAAGGGTTGTTTTTGGGGGGATAGTTGGGGAAAAGAGATAGATTTTAGAGCATTTATTATTTGGATTGGAACATCCTTAAAAATGCAGAGAAAAAAAGGACAATTATGCCACATATTTATTCAGGATAGGGAGGACAGTGAATCTGGCAGACAAAGGCAGGACAGTGGAAGTAATTAAGAGGGTTTGTAGATGGCTTTCTTTGGTGTTTTGAGGTTACATTAGATAAGAGAATTTAGGGGATTATAATTTGCTGTTAATATTGGTTTTGTGTTTCTTTTTCTAGGTAAAACATTGACAGTCATGATAGGATACTTTTCTGTTTATTGGGTAGCTAGAAGGGCAATGGTGATATCTGGAGTGAATACTTGGGTTTGGATCAAGTGCAGTGCCCAGTCCAATGGTGTGATCAAACAGGCATGAGATGGTGCCAGTTGATATCACCATTGGAGGAGGTACGCAAGCAATATGATACTCTGGATGGTATACTGATACATTTAGGAGGCAATGATATTAGGGTTACACCGAAGAGAAAACTTTACTGTGTTAATAAGGGACATGTTTCCTGTTTGTCAAAGATTTCCTAGAGTGATTCCTATATGGTTGACAGTTATCCCCAGGTTAATGTGGAAAGCAGGAGTTATGTTTAGGGCATTGCATATTATGTGAAAAATCATTAATCGCAGGTTAGCTAGGACAAGTGGTGCACTGGGATTTTGTGGATACCCTATATGATTCTGAAATTATGGGATGGATTCACCTTTGCAGTTTTGGGCTGCACATCGTGCAGTTACCATTATTCTCACAGGCTGTAGTGGGTAGAGAGAGCAGTTTGGAATTGAAAAGTGTGGAGAGAGGCTGCAGGGCTGCCTGATAGGTGGAATAAGGGCCAGGTCAGTTGGTCAAGGGAATAGGTTACCCCCCATATGTTCACATTTTGCTTCCCTTGTGAGTCAACTGATTGGTGGTATGCTGCTTGAGGAATTGTGATTCTGGTTAGTGACCATTAGAATGCTGCCTCTGGTTGGTGAGCAGTCTCTCACACTGCCCATTTAGTTAAGATGTTATGATTATTTCTGGAGTGTATTATGTAGGTGAGTGTTTTTCCATGCTACCAAAGTTGGTGAATTTGTGCCATTTAAGATATGACTACACATTATGGGTATTTAATAAAGCTGAGCACAATGTCACTGATGTGTTGTTTATTTTATGGGTTTGTGGGGCTAGCAGTGACAATGCAAATCCTTGTGGCCTAGTATTTATATGTCAACATTCTTCTGAATTTTCTGTCTCCGAACTTTTCTTAACAAGGCTGAACTTAAGTTCAAATGAGCTCTAAACTTTCTGATAGAAGAATGACAGAGAAAGAGAGAATGAAGCTTTAGTACATCAAATAAGATATGACAGTGAATGGGAAAAGAAAAGCACTGATATAACTGGTTTGATTATTCAATTTATAAAATGTAATATTTTAAGGTGATTTTTTTTTATTCTATTATTACCTAAATTTTGATATGCCATATATGGACAAGATCTACTCTTCATTCTTTGATTCAGGCATGTCTTTTATTACTTTTTGTGCTGTGCCAAAGAGAAATGGTTACGGTCATGCAAAATATGCAGCCAACAAAGTTAAAAAAATGATTATGAAAAATCTGAAATTCCACTGCAGTATCACAAAAATTGCACTGAAGGAAGTTTGCTACGAAACAAAATCTAGCAATCTTAATTTGCAGTCCATGTTTGAGTCACAGCAAAGTTCTCCTGCGTGATGTATGTTTGCTCATGTATACCAAAGTAATGCAGTAGTACTTGCTTGCCAAACTGAGCATTCTGTGTATAGGACACACATGCATATATAGGTCATATATAACATCACAGCTCAATATTTCCAACTATGCCTTTTGTTCATAAACTTGATTTCTCAAACTTCTAATGGCAAATAAAAAATAAATATGTTGTCATATTTACAAGTTATGAAATATGTTATATCAAATGCCTGACTTTCTTTTCAATGTCACATAGAAGAAAGGTCAGGTCTTAAAGAAATAAAAGTGTTTTTATTCATTTTTATTCATTATTTTACAAAGCACCGCTTTCCTAAAGGCACTGTCAGTGTCCTTGAAAACATATAATTTTAGGCCATATATGATAAATATAGATGTTAGACATTAATGCTTTGACATTTGCTGTTTTTCAGATGTAAGCATCAAAATTTGTGGAAGTCATTATTTTATAAATATGACACTGAGAAAGTTATTGAGAAAGCCCTTGATTACCCCATGCCACATTCCTTAGAATCAGATATTTTCTGCTGGAAGAGTTACACCAAGTCATCCAGAAGTTCATTTGGGTTGAGTCCTCCCATAGTTTAATTCGCATGCCATTAGGTAACAAATGTTTTTGTAGCTTAAAGAAATACATTTTTGCTACAGGGACAGACTTCAAAATCTTTAATGGATGGAGTTTTAATTGCCTAAAAAGTTATAGGACTCACTCTACACAGACCAATGGACAAGGGATAGGGGATGGAACACTGTTGGTTTGGCCAGGCTGGTTTCTGTGTGTGTATAAAAAGAAGGGGTAAAATGGTACCACATGTGACAATTCCTTAGGCTGTAGGACTAGTAACAGACCTGCATGTCATTAACAGCTGATGTTATTGTTGGTGAGTGGGTGGTTTAGATTGTTTCTTGGTGAGGAGCTCCATTTTTATTCTCTCAACTGGAGTTTGGGATTTATTGGAGGTGAGGGTAGGCCACTATGGCCATTCTTGATGTAATTCTCTCAGCCGCGGTGGTGGATGGCTTTTTGTGGGATTTAGGTGAAACAGAGCAACAACTGCCTCAGCACATGCATGGTAAGAATGGGTGCTGTAATGATAGCATGAGATTTACATAACTGAAAGAACTGCTTTTTGAAGTTTAATACGGTGGTAGATAAATGTATTTCCTTACTATGGGGTTTGGGCGCAGCTCACTAATGTGCACTCACAGAATTAATTGTCACTCTTCAATTCTGTAGATGAGCCTGCTTTAAAGAGGTGATCGAGAGAACAATGCAATCTGTAGAGGAGTATTTCTTTGAAGCTGTGATTAAGGGAATGATGCAATCTGTCAGAATAAGGTCTGCTGCAAAGGATGTGAGAGAATTAAAATAATTGAGTGCCAAGTGGATTGGCATCATTATTAAAATGCATTAAAATTGGTATGTAGCTGCAGATTAAGTAGACTAACACGGAAGAGTCTTAAATCGTACTAGTCCCTGTTGTGTTGCTTTGCTGTCGTAAATTTATTGAGTGCAAATGTATTGATTCTAAGAACATTTTGTTACATCAGCACATTGCCTATATAGGATAAATGGTTATTGGAGGGCTCAGAGAGAAGTAAAGTGTGGTTGCCTCTGCACAGGTGCTGTGTGGTGCCATGGAACACTGGAGCGGGTTGTACTTTCAGCTGCATTAATTGAATAGAAAGCATTCCTCTCAGGTGTCTCGGTTTTGGGTGAAGAGGACTGCGGAAAACCTAAATTGTTTTACTGCTACTTGCTTTTGGCTTGCTGTGTCTGTGTGCACATTTGTGTGTTGATTTGTGATCACGGTTATCAAAAAGATAAACAGGCTATTGCCACAGGAGTGTAAAAAATTAAGCTTTTAAATTTGTTTAGAACCAAGCCCATATCTACCAAGCTTAGGAGGCCTCTTTCATGCTATTTTTTGTATGACAGTGGTTCCACATGAGTTATCTGCTCACTGTCCTTCTACACATGTAAATAAATATACTGTATGAAATCATCATCTTCACTGTTGGTTGCTTCTGATATATTACAATTGGGTACACTTTACTGTTCATTTTGGATTTTCTCCTGATCATTGGTGGTGTGATTCTTGATGGAAGTAGTAGAAGACTACCTAGGACACACAGTCCTGGGTTCAGTACTTGGCAGGGGTAAATACTGGTTATGAAAAGTAGTTGCAACTACCGTTCTTCAAAAGCAGGAATTTGAACTGAAATTTATTCTACAGTGATGAAAACACACAACAGTGACAGATCTGTCCTTAAACAATGCTTTCATTTTTGTAGAGATGGTTGTCAAGAGCTTCACAATCGGAAGTTTGTAGTTTTGGACATGTATTTCCATTGTTGGGTAGTTTTGTGGGGGATTTCATGTGGTACTTGTGGGTTTTCCTGCTATCTTTCTGGTTGGTGTCTTTCGTGGACTTTGGTTGGGCAGCATGGTGATTGGCCACTGGTGACCTGTCTTTCCGCGGGTGCATTTCCAGGTGTGAGTGGAGAAGTATACATGCTTGTTTGGACCTGGTGTGTGGATGTAAACTGGTTTGCTCTTCCGGCTCGCATTGGGGTGAGTGGAGCTTGGCAGGTTCAGGATATGCTTGAAAAGGAAAGAAAAGGGGTGCTGCCTGGATAATATAATTAGAAAAATTAAAAAGGTGTAGCTGATGGGAGTGAGAAAATGGAGTTAGGTAGCAAGTAGTTAGTATATCAGGTTGGAGCAAGACAGGGACAGGACCAGCTCTTTTGCAGGTAGTTTTTAAGTTCAAGTTTGAATTGGTGTTTATGGGGGATAGTTCTTATGTTAAGAGGAATGGAGTTCCAAGAGTGTGCGACACAGTATTTATATAGGGACTTTCCAATAGTTTTTGATGGTTTGTAGATGTCCGGAAGATGCTTGTCTGATGTACATAGTTGACGTTGTGGGTTATAAGGAGATGCAATATTAGAGATGGAGGGGCAGGGAGTGGGGTTATAGAGAACTGAGTGTGCGATATGCAGTTTTGGAAGAAGTAGCAGTTTTTTAAATTCAGTCCATTGTAACGACTGAAGGGCGAGGCAGTGGTGGGATTTGTGGGGGGGGGGCGGTTGGGGCAAATTTAGCTAATTTGTTGTATGTTTTCTCTAGTTTGGTAAGAAGAGATGACTGAAGGTTGGTAAGGACTGGTTCAGCATATAGAAGAGAAGGTAATAGAAGAAATAGGGCAAAGGAGGGTTTGGTGGAGGGTGAAAGCAGTTTGTGACTAGGGTATAGCGTACCAAGTTTCTGGTGTTTTATTTTATGCATTCATTGATATTAATGTCGAATTTCAGTTCATCAATAGTGACACCAAGCAATTTAGTATGGGGTTCAGGTATGATGTTGATTTTGTCAAGAGAAGTAATGGAGAAAGAAGATTTGAGATGTGCCATTGTTTTAGGGAGGAAAAGTAGAAGTTAAGTTTGTTTTGGATTAAGTATTAGTTGGTTATCCATAAGCCAGGTTTCAATGGAAGTGAAAGTGTTTGGGTTAAGTGTGTGGTCATCGGCATATTGTAAAAGGGTAGACAGGTTAGTAGCAGAGTATAATGTGTTACTAAAAATGTTAAACAAGAGGGGATCCAGAATGGAGCCTTGGGGTACACCAGTGTTGACAGACAGAAATGGGGAGGAGACAGTTTGCCATTGTATGGATTGTTGTCTACTAGTTAAGTAGCTATAAACCAGTTAATGGAGGGGGTAGAAAGATGAATTTCAGAGACTTTAGTTATTAGTTTAGGGTGAGAGACAGTGTCAAAAGCTTTTGAAAGATAAAGGAATAAACTGGACACTAGAAGGTTTTTACCACGGGCTTCTGCTATTGTTTGTGTAAATGAGAGTAAAGTGGTAGATGTGCTGTGGTGGGGTCTAAAGCCATGTTTGTTGGGAGTTAATAGATTGTTATCAAGCAGGTATTTAAGTAGCTGAGTATGGGCACATTTTTCAAGAATTTTGGAAAGAGGGAAAGTATACCAATAGAATGATAGTTTGATGGGTCAGTGAAGTTTCCTCCTTTATGAAGAGGGATAGTATAAACAATTTCCATATTTCAGAGGCTATAAGAGGGTTTATAAGAACAGAGGTAGGGTAGTCAATGGAATTTGCAGCGATTTTAAGGAAGTGGGGAGGTAATTTGTCAACTGAAGGAGAACAGGGTTTGAATTTATTTAGTTGGGATTTAATGAAGGCAATATCTGACAGAACATAAGGTAGAGGTTAAAGGGGGTTCATAGTGAGAAGATGTTTTGTTACACAGACACAAGGGATAGGGTTTGAGGTTCAGAGTTGTTTCTATTCTGGTAAAGGCAAGGTGATTAATCTGTTTTTTTTTTTTTTTTGCAGATGGCGGAGGTGTGAAATTGAGTGGGCTATGGTTGGTAACCTAAAGGAAGAGGATTCGGAGTGATGGAGGCTATTTCAATAGATGTCCTGGTCACTTGGGTGGGGCACAAGGAGGTCAGAGATAGCTGAGCGGTGAGTGAGCAGCGGGCAGCGCCCTAATAAATGGCTTTGAAAGATCAGCAATGATGGGACTTTTCCAGCTGCTGGAACAGTGTGCAACAAGGTTTACAGATGGAGAGTGCAGAGTGGGCATCAGTGGTTGGCCCAAAGGAAGCACTCTTGAAAGTGATGGATGCAGCTGCGAGTCTGTGATGGAATTTTTCTGGCTGTTGGAGTGGTGTGTAATGAATGTTTCGGGTAATTCTACATTGATAAGTACTCAGTTAGGCATGTTAGAATTGGGTGCAACTCTTGGGGTGCATTTCCAGTTACTCATTCAGTTTACTGTGTTGGTAGAGGGCTCATGATGTGCTCTGGTGATAGAATGTGGGATTTTGTTCCTAATGCATGATATCTTTGGATGACAAATCTGTCCCTCAAGTAGGTATTGGTAATGTTACATGCTAGGTTAGGATTTAGAATGAGTATGACAAGGACCATTTCATTTATGGTTGAGTGAATTTTGTGGGTAGGGTTTTAGGAAGCACTGGAGACATGAGGGTGTTTGGGATATTTTCGGAATGGGGTGCTTTGTTTATGTGGGAGATAGAAAGTTTAAGCAAGGCATGCTTTTGGAGTTTTCCATATGTAGGCCATGTTTTACTTCCTTACTAGCTGCATAGGTAGCATGGGGGGATGCGGATTTAAGGTTAGTTTTGAATGCTGTGGCTAGGATTTTAGTCAGGATTGTCATTAGGAGGTAGTGAATTGTTGGGGTGTTTATGGTTATGCAGGTGTTAGATGTTTCAAAGCAGTCAGCACCTTAATCAGGAGCATAGTATTGTACTATTGTTACCCTTCAGGTATGATATGTTGCAGGAGTTCTTTGTTGCTGTGCATCATAGGTGAGCTTTCAGGAACTAGTTAATGGGGGGCTCGGGGAAAGGAGTATACTTATACTGTGCAGTGTGTTTTTTCTCCTGGATGTCCAAATTTTTGGTCTTGCATTTTGGAACGTTTTTCACAAAATCCTGTTTTTCTAGCAATTAGTGTCAAATCATTAAGATTTGGAGTTACAGAATTCCTTCAGTAAATTCATGTTATTACAAGCCTGTTTTATCTTTCTAAACTTGTGATGGTAATATTTGAAATTATTCTTATTGGCACAGTAGCAGGTGGCATTGCAGCCCCTTACAATCTTTGCAGAACATTTGCAAGGTGGCGAGGTGGAATAATTCTGGGGTTACAGTTGTAAGTTTAACAGAGGATTGGTGATTTCAAGCTAAGGGTGTTATGTGGTCTACTGTGGTTATTTTGGCTTTGGGGAAGGGCTTATCAGTTAAGTAAGCTAATTAGACAACTGGTTTCTTGATGAATGTTAGGCCACGGGGAGGTTGATAACAAGGATCCGGTTGGATCAGAGGGTATGGCATACAACACATGACTTTGGTTCAACCATTTAGGTATGGGTTGGGCTTGTTTTGGAGGGCTTGAAAATTTTTGGAAGGAAAGAGGAGGAACAGCCTGGTCAGGCTGGTGGGTGGAGAAGGCGGGGACAGTCTTGTCCCTCTTCTGTTCTCCCTCTGGTGTTGGAAGTTCATTTCAATTAGTTGGGAAATGCAAGTGAGTAGTCGGATGCTGCTTGCCAAGTATAAGTAAGTAAGTGGGGGTGAGGACACTGCTTATTTGGTTGGATGGTTACTTCTTTGAGTTGGGAATTTCAAGTGAGCAGTGGGAGACTTCTTGATAAGTAAGCAAGTGGAGGAAAGAATGCTGCTTACTTAGTTAAGGTGAGAGGGGTTATGCTGCCCTAATCTAAGTTGTTATATGGATGTTGGGAAATTCAAGTGAGTGGTTGTGCGCTGCTTGTCAAGTAAAAGTAAACAAGTGGAGGTAAGGATGCGGCCTACTTGAGCAGGGTCATGCTGCCCTAAGTTAACTGTTATATGGATGTTTATGCTGTGATTAATGAATGAAATATTAGTTGGTGAATGAGGTTATGTTTATGGACTTTTAATAAAGGTAATCAAATGTCATTTGGTGTGATGTGTGTTTACTGAAGGGGACCTAGACAAATGAGGTTTGGCAACAGACCGATTTGTCCAGGGAAATCTTCAGATGGGAGTTCAGATTGAAACAGTAGTGGGTTTTGAAAGGGTAATGGAAGAAGTTAGTTGGGGTGGGGATTAAATAAAAAAATAGGAAGAATGGGAGGAAGTGAGTTAAGTGTAAGGAGGGGCTGAATACATTTTGCGACAGTGTAACTGGGTAAGATATCACATTTTGGTGTGAACTTGCTACCCGCCCTCCCCTCCCATTTTTTGTTTGGAGCACTGGGGAAGTGTGGTATATTTTTGGGAGGGGTGGAGAAGAGGGCCAGGCTTGTCCCTCTTCTGTTCCCCCTCTGGTGTTGGAGGTTCGCTTCAATGATTTGTAGCATGCCATTGAGCGGTTGAACGCTGCTTGCCAAGTATAAGTAAGTAAGTGGGGGTGAGGACATTGCTTATTTGGTTGGATGGTTACTTCAGAGAGTTGGGAAATTCAAGTGAGCGGTTGGATGCTTCTTGATAAGTAAGCAAGTGGAGGTAAGAATGCTGCTTGCTTGGTTAAGGTAAGTGGGGTTATGCTGCCCTAATATAACTGTTATATGCATGTTGGAAAATTCAAGTGAGTGGTCGGGCGCTGCTTGGAATGTAAAAGTAAGCAAGTGGTGGTAAGGATGCTGTTTACTTGGCCAGGGTGACCGGGGTCATGCTGCCCTAAGTTAACTGTTATATGGATGTTTATGCCATGATTAATAAATGAAATATTAGTTGATCAATGAGGTTATGTTTATGGTATTTTAATAAAGGTTCTCAAATGTCATTTGGTGTGATCTGTGTTTATTGAAGGGGACCTGGACAAAAATATATTTTTCCATCAGCTGATCTGGTGTTACTTAACTCATCCCTATAACTAAGAAGCAGTTGATAAATGCAAATCATAATTACTTACACAGCTGCAAAGTATATTTTTTTACATATTACTTCAACTTTCAGCAATGCTAGCAGTGAGAAACAGAATTTGTTTAATTACTTGTACTGTGAAATGATGTCACATTTTTGGTTTCTGTAGGGCTTAATCCAAGCAAAGTAAATACATTAAAACAAAATTTAGATAAGTTATTCGATAAAGACAGAGCTGAAATTTAAGCTATGCAAATCACCAATAAAGCAAACAATGCATTCAGAATATCCTATACTTATCAACTGCTTAAGTTTGCCAGTTCCAGACTTTATTTTGACCATTTGAGACCGTAAATCACACATGACTGCCAATACAATTAACACTCGCACTGTTAAGTATGCCAGTGATTCTGCACAACTGTTAAAAAAAACAGCAGCTGCATTTTACCATCAAAACAGACGCATTACATTCATGCATTTATATGAAAGCCCTTAAGAAAACACATTAGTCAAAGGGTACCATATTTCATTTTTTGCAATACACACACACACACACACACACACACACATATATATATATATATATATATATACATAAAATACCCAAATTAGTATCAGTTGTAAAGGCAAGACGAACTCTGTGTTACAAGCTATAGTGAGAGAAAATAGTTATTAAGGAATGGTTTATATGGGGTGTTATTATGCATGTTGCATATAAGAAATAAAGCTAGCTATCTAATGATAGGAGGATAAGTGCATAACATATAAACTCCTATCTGTTGGAAGAAAAATTCTGATGACAGCTACAATAATGACTGACAGGGCTGCACTTAATTTCTTAATAAAGGGAAGTTGAAGCTCTCTGCATGGTTTTGAGATTGATAACTTGAGTTCTCTACTGTGTTATCAGCAGTTACATTTTAGCCATGAAAGCATTCATTACAGAAAGCTTGTCAAAATAATATTTTTTTCTCTAACTTCCATGACTTTTCTCTGGTCTTACTAAAGGTACAGACACATCTTTAACTATATGTTTCATAGATGGCCACATGGCTTCAAATACTGGCCAGTTTCAGCTGTTTAGATCAATTTGTGAGGCTACACAGCATATGTATACATATCAATATTTCACCCACAGAGACGAGTAAAAGCAAACAGATTTATCTTCAGTGTTAGAGTAGATGGTGGAACAATCTAGTGGGAAAAAATAATGTTCAACATACCTGTCATTGTTCATTATGCCATGAACATAAAGAAACTGAACAATTCGATAAAACATACATCAAAATCGGATGACACTGTATGTACATTTCTTTCAAAATGCACTGTTTACTGAAAGTAGGTAGAGAATTAAAAAAGTGATGATGATTAAAACACAAAACTTTTATTTAGACATTAAGATCTGTTGATCTACCAATTACTTATACCATTTAGCAGGGTTATGAAGAATGAGGGGCTCATACAGAGATGAAAGACATTTTTTTGTTTCTTGACAAAGGGCAGGGGTGGACATAGGATAATTTTTCAGGAAATGTTTCTGAGGTAACATCAGCTATGGTACTATGTTATGTCTATCATGTGTGAAACCATGAACCACAACACCAGTGGCATAATTGAAATAGCTTAACATTTTCTTTTTTGCATGTGTTTGTTTACATTTAGACAAAGGCACATCATGGATGTGCGCACTGTTTTGTGGACAGCCTTTTGTTTGTTTTCCTTAATGAATATTTCTGCTAGTTTTCTTCTATTTTATTCATCTATGCAGTAGAATGACTGTGAACATCAATTACAAATATAAATGCACAAGAGAAAAGGCTTGTATGAACTAGTTATTATAAAGTGTTGCTTGAATAAGTTCTGCTCAATTACTTTTCAGTAAAACCATGAAGGTAAATCGATTCATGGAAAATGTACAAGAGATTCCCAGATTATTCTTAAAAACTACATTGTTCTTTGCATTACTTTGAGACTACATATAATACATAGGGCTCTTGGTATAATAAAAGATGTGTCTGGAAAACCCGAAAAAGTTTCAAAAGGAATGTTGAAGTCATGTATCACAAAATGAATTTCCATACCTATGAAAATTAGATAATTTAATTACATTACCCCAGATCTCAGTAAATGCCACTTGCCCATGTTTTGAGGGCAACCATGGTTTACGCTATTGTCTTCCAATGATTTCAATGGGGGGTGGCACTGTACTAGATTTTTTTTTCAGCAGGAATGTCTGTAGTCTTACGAAGTACCCGAATGTTGTCATAATGCTCATTAGTGATTTTATTTAACTTTAGCTGTTGTAAGTAGTATTGTGTTTTATTTTTTACTGTTTACAAATGTTTAGAAGGTTAAAACTGTCAAAACCACTAAAGGTCATGCATATACAAAGACTAAAACAAAAAACAAAAGTAGGAGTGTTAGGGAACTGCACTTTAATACAAAAGTTAAGCACTTTCATCCCGGTATCCAGACTTCATCAGAACAAAAAACAATCTAAATTAGCAAGCGTTTTATACTATCTTTTATGTCATATATGTGGTGAGAGATTCTTAATTTAAGGGACTGTATCATTTTCCCTATATAAAAACTTGTACATTGCTGGCACTGTGCTACATAAACCACTCCCATGCTATAACAGTAAAATCTGCATCTACGATTAACCATTCCATACCCATGGATACTAAATGTGGAATCTTCCATTATACTTGCATTGACCACTTTGCCCACACTTCACCATATTACCTGTGTGATCTAGTTGTCTTAAAACAGGTGTCTTTTTTGTACACCACCCTAGGTAAAAACCCTATAAGATGTTCCTGATTGGTGGTGAAAATGTTCTAGTTCTTGTATATTATATCCCTAACTTCCCTGAAATTCACATTATATGATAATGTCATAGCTTTATTAAATCCAGTCAAGTTATTGACAGGGAACATACTCATTTCCCACTGGGCACCCGACCATTAAAGTGGTAAAAATTCCCCTTTTCTCTTTCTGTTGCTACTTCATAATAAATCTCATTCAATAACCCCATATTTGTGTTCATACGATTTTTGTATTTCAAGATTTTAAAAATTGGTAATATCTTTTATGAGAGTCATTTTATATTATGGGGGTTGAACTTATGGAATTTTGTGTGGTTCTTTACTTTTTAGTGGGAAAATGTTGGAATGAGGCAGAAAATTAATTTAGCAAAGTATATATCTGACTTGTTAAATTATTGCTTGGTGGGGGTATTGTGTGAATTACCTAATCATGTGATGTGACGGTATAAAATGCTTGTTAATTTAGATTGTTTTTAGTTCTGATGCATTCCAGATAGCTCGATGAAAGTGCTTAAATTTTGAATACAGGTGTAGTCCCCTAACACTAATGAATTCATTTTTTTGTTTTGTTCTTACTGTGTGTTTAGAAGTTTACTGTTAAAGGGTCGCTAGAGGTGTGACTTTTTATTTGAGACACAGAGATGTGCTCAGCCATAGGAACAGACTTCTCAGGATTATTTTGTGGTTCCCTTACTAGCTGATATATAATGAGTCATCAACTGTTAGGATTTTTTTTTATTTCAGAATATGTATTTATTATTATTAGGTTTTTGATATAGATTTACACTCTGAGATTTTATTTATTTATTTTTTGTATTGATATTACCTTGAGGTGATTGAGTTTTACTGGATTTATGCAAAAGATTCTCTGTATATACTGCTGCTTTGTAGATGTTTTATTTATTTATTTTAAGCTTGGGGATTTGTTATAATTGCAATTTGTTAAATAAAACTAGGATTTTTATAAGTCCATTTATTTCTTTATTTTTATATGTTTATTTATAGGGTTTCATTATGAATCATCGATTTCCACAAAGTTGATGGTCCAAAATACAGAAAAATAATGTCTGGTGCAGAGAAAGATAAATACATTACCTTTAATCATTTCTTTGCAGGGGCAGATCCCTCTTCACTCGTCAATGTGGGGGGTCAAGCTCCCCACACCTCTGCTCTTATATATACTGGGTCTATGTTTAACTGTCAAATTAAAGGTTCATCAAAGAGTTAAACATCAAACTCTATTCATCAAATGTTCATTCACAGAATGTTAATTTCAGTGAATGTGTGAGACAGGGAGCATAACTAGCTGGCCAACATTTCCCCGTCTCACACACACCACAGTATTTCATAGCCCTTTGCCACACTGTATTGCAATCTCGGAGTTGGTATATTTAAGTTAGAGGGGCGTGGGTGATGAAGCCCCCAACATTTTGGGGCATGGGGGTGAAGCCCCCCCCCCACATTTTGGGGATGCTGGGTGAAACCCCCACCAGGGTTGGTTTGAAATACTATGGTGTGAGAGACAGGGAAGTGCTGGCCAAGTAGTTACTTTTCCAGTCTCACAAGTTTACTGAAATGAACATGCTATGAATGACTGTTCGATGAATAGGGTTTGATGTTTAGCCATTCAATGAAAGTTTCATTTGATGATTAAACATAGATGCACATGTACCAAGTTCACTGTTGCACTAACTTGAAGAAGGGATAAATCTTCCTAAAAAATGAATTGTTGCTGATAAACACTTAAAAATTGCACTGGCAATTATTTCCAGTGGAGAACACAGCTTGACATTCTATCTTTTGAGGGGTTTTTTTTTTTTCCTTTTGGCAAATGAAGCTAGAAGAGTTTTACTTCACCAGTTGTACAGGAGTTTACTTAGAGATTCATGGTAAGTATTGTGTGTACGAGATAAACAGAAATAGTCATATTTAAAAAATTGTGATGGTTTGATGAATATGCATTTATTTTAGCAAAACTGGGGATTATGGGGTAACAAACCTTCTTAGCACATGATTGCACACTCCTAGAGTTAGAATATTTTAGTGATGTGTCAGATGGGGATTCATGGTGGCTTATTCCCTACAAAAAATACTTTACTTTTAATTATGTTAGTTAACACTTTTGTTTATTCCATTTGTAATATTTAGCAGTGTAGTAATCAGATAAGCTGTGTCAGTGCAGGTGTTACTATAAGCACAGAGAAGTGTGAATATGAATAGTATCTTTTAATGTATCATTCGTGGTATGCTTCTGTCCATATATATTGTTCATATTTATTTTTGTGGTTTTTGCCTTATCTAAATATAGATAATTAATCTATAATTCTGTATTGTGAGAGGGTACTCTTTTACTGTGTAATTCTGTATTGTGAGAGGGTACTCTTTTACTGTGTAATTCTGTATTGTGAGAGGGTACTCTTTTATTGTGTAATTCTGTTTTATGTGTCCATGCTGTACTTGTGTATGTTTCATGCTTTGTTGTGCTTGATTATTCATTTACATTATGTGATGTATTTTGTTTATAGATGTTATTCATGTTATTTTCCATACTATATTTGTTGCACTTGATGAATTTATATTATATCTTGTTCTGTTTATGCTGAGGGTGTGTCATGCTTTGTCTTCTGAACTATGTCTAGGACATTGATAATCTGTGTTTTAGAGAGTTTATTAATTTTTGTTGTATTTATTTATACTCATTTTATAGCAACTTATGCACAGTTTGCAATTCGTTGCATTATGTTTGTTTTTAGCTTTTGGTAGTTCACTGATTTAATACATATCTCACTTTAGTTTAATTTTTGTTTTCATGGTGGTTAGCATTTTAAAAGTAAAGGTAATTATGTATCATGTAGTTTTAACTGATAATTATATAACTATTATTTGTACTATAGATTTTATATTACAGCAGCAGTCCTCTGTCATACTTGTTTTTATTTTAGGAGCATTTGTTTAGGTTTTTTTGAAAATGTTGGTATTTAATTTTATTTAATCATTTGTGATGTGATATATTATTCAGTCCATCTTGAACCAAATGTCTATTTTCTTTAATTTGTTTCTTAAATTCATTTTTTACCCCCCACCCCCCAATGTTTGAGTACATTGTTTGGTGTAAATCTTCTGTCTTCAGCTTTTTTAGTTTTCTTACTTGAGTTCCCAATTTGTTTGCTTATTTTGGGGTGTGTCACACATGCAAGATTCATAACTGTATGTGATACAAGTAAGATAAATATAGATCGAATGTAGTAGCTAACTAGCAAATTTTACATGTGCTACAGAGCTATTAAAATGTTTTTGGCAAAGGCTTGTGACTCGTGGTGTAGGAAGTTGTGCCATTTATACCACTGGCATTTAAAATGTAAACACTAAAATTACACTACAGAATTATAATTATATGGGAGATGCGTATACTACAAAAAAAAAAAAAAAAAAACAAAGCTTAACATTCCTTTGTGCATTTAAGTAATTTAGCAGAATAGCAAAGAGAATATTGAGCAACTAGGTCAGAAAGCTGTGGAATATTGTATTAATATTTATAAAATGCCAGCTACATTAGAGCTAAAGTAAAGGTGTGATGATTTATGTCAGAACAAATATATATATACACATATATATATATATATATATATATATATATATATTTTTTTTATTTTTATTTTACATTTGTTAACCGGGAAAGTCCAAATGGATACATATCCATTTTCAGTGGAGGCCCGGGGAGAAAAGCTCCAAGCAGATAAACATTTAAAATGCAGTGTACAGTAATATTTAGCAATTAACAAAATCAAAAGTAAAATACACACAGGTTACATATTTAAGAGAATGGTCTGAGTAAGGTAATATTTACAGAGATATTAAGCAATTTAACAAAAATAAAAAGACAACTACAAATAGGTTCCATAATGATAAAAGGTTCAAAGTAAGGTTATATTTGGATAACGTGGGAGGTGGAGGTAAACTATAAAGGGAGAAAAAAAAATTAAACATATAAGAGAAATGAGGGTATAAGAAGAGGAAACAGGTAAAGGAAGATCATTTATAAAGAAAGAGAGGAAGAATGAGATAAGAGAAGGGCAGGTTAGGTAGAAAGCAGCAGAGGCTGAGAACGGAGGTTACAGTTCTGATAATGGAAGCTAGAGCTAATATAAAGGGGTAGAAGAAATTAATTGAAGGAGGGTATGGAGAGAGAAAAGGGAAATTCTCTTAGATAGCCAAGATGGTTTAATAGATTATATGAGCAATGTCGGGTTAGACTGGGACTAGCTAAGACTGAGACAAGCTTTAGTTGAAACTCAAGTCAGTGAAGTAACTCAGACTGAATAATTTGAGTTTTAGTCAGGGTTTAGACAAGGACATAGCCAGTTATTGTACATATGTGTCTTTAGTGATATGTTGAAGTGAGGCAAGGAGCAATTTGTGGTTAGTTCACCAGGAAGGGAATTCCATTTTATATATATATATATATATATATATATATATATATATATATATATATATATATATAGGGGTGTTTGTGTGTGTGTGTGTGCGCATGTGTTTTTTTAACTTTGGGAGATGTTTTATATATTCATTTGTTTTAAATGCTGTGATGTTCTGCATTTTTTGATAATAGTCTTTCTTATTTGTGGAGAAGCATGTTAATTAGCATTTTAGACATATTTGATTGTTGAGTTTTACGTGTTGTCTAAACAGGTGGGTTGTTATACACTGGCTGCTATGTGTAGGCTACTATTCTGCATTTTTAGTTTTGAAGGCTTAGTTTTGTAACCCCCGTCAGCATATCCAATGTGACAGAGAAATGTTTGCGTTAGTGATTTGGCTATGTTTAGATGTTTGTGGTGTTGTGTGTCTGTCCAGTGTTTTTTGAATGCGTAATTTTGTCTTTTGTCTACTGTGTATTTTGCCATTGCAATCTATGCAGCAGCTTTACATTAAACCCTATAGTGTTGGAGCTCCAGCTTAGTTTATTTACTTCTGTTAAGATGAAATAAACAACTTGTAGCTATTTCTAGATGGTTTAAAGAAAGATAGGGAAAAATAAACATTTTTTTATATAAAATATGCAGTTGTGATGTGTCTGTGTGTACAAGTATCTTTATCTATTAAACATAATATAAAGTTTCAACAGACATATATACATATTAGCCAATATACGTGAACAGACAGTATAGATTTTAAACAAAGATGGGCTAAAAAGAATTTTAATATTGCATTTCATTTTACTGTCTCTTGCTGTTGTAAATAATTCTGCTGTACTGTTTGCTGTTACTACATTTTTTGTTTGTTGTATATATTACTGTGTAGCTTTTCCCCTTGGGTCTCCACTGAAACAGAGCTTCTGGCCCAGTTGGACATACCCGGTCAACAAATGTAATAAATAAATAAGTATGAAGTATTCATTTAGTAGGTGATGCAGTTCACTTGTAACAGAAGCAACACTGATTTTCATTAATATACTTTGTACCTGGACCACACAAATATCCACACATAAATGACATGCATCTAATCATACTTACTAGATCCAACAAGATTCAACAAACAAAACAAAACACCTGACTGAAGCTTATACAAAATAGGTATCATAAAACAGCATAGAAATCAAATAACAAACATATTAGGCAGCATTTTCGACTGCTGACCCAAAACAGAGTCATTGTTAAGGCAGCATTATCGACCACTCATACTAATCTCCCCAAATCATTCAACTCCTGGCAGCAGCAACTGCCCAAGCCAAAAAGGACATTAATCCTGTAAGCTCTGTTTAGATATTCACTGCCATCACAGCTACCACAGTTCTGCCTGCACAGACTCCCTCCCAAAATCCTTCTCCTAACCCTAACCTAAACCATAATATAAACTTAGCTGGGCATTCATCCATGGATAAAAAAAATTGGCCAGCCATCTATCTTTTTTTTCTTATAAAATACTAATCATTGCTTGCAACATTCTTTCCTGCTACAAAATGATTTGAAGAAGATTATGTTTCCGTTCAACATTTCCTTATTGCAAACAATCATGGATATAGCAAATATTTATCAAAGACTACAATACCGTTAAATGTCCTGATGTCAGTCTTCATTTATAAAAGGGTGTGGCACTGCCATCATCACTGTGTATAATTACAGATTTTAAACCCAGCACTAAACACATAACATTTATTTAAAAGTTGTGCCTTTCAAAGAATCTGTGTTTGAAAATAAATTGCTTTTTGAGTATAAAAATGAGATACTCATTGTATAATAGGGAGAATTTCACTTGCTTCCAGATTATGATAACTGACAAGCTCTATCTGAAACTAGATTAAATGAGACAGGTTTTACTTGTTAAATGTTGCCCTTATAAATCTATCTTTCACATCCAGTAGCAAGTTAATTATAATGGCCCTTATTTTGAAAGATTTTACAATGCATAGCAGAGGGCTCAATATAATCTGCACACTTTTCAGTTTAGAGTTTCTTTCAGACATAAAGTTAACTTATTTTGTCAGCTCTGATAACTCAGTATGAGGGATTCACTCTAGACTTGATAATCTATCCTGCATTGCAAACAGAAGAGATAACGTTTTTAATCCTTGTTGTCTTGTATCACTATGTTTACAAATTTGTAATAATCTCATGTCACTGCTGTGGGTTGGATATTTCAGTTGTCACATGAATACTTTGAGTTTCTATGAAAATCATAGAACCAAACCATGTTCTTTTGTCAGTTAGGTTAAACAGCATTTAGCATAATATGATGTTGTGGTTAGTAAATGAAAAAAAAAAAATACAAGCTTTAGATATGGATTCACTAAATGTACAGTTCCTAGCCTTTTAGGAACACTTGATAGGGGGAGCTGTATTTACATAAGCAAATAATGGTTGCTAACAATGCTGTGAAATGTGCCTGCTATAAAAAAGAACTTACATTATTTTGTTTATTTATGTATTACAAACACACACACACATTTATATCTATACCCTCATAGCTATATACTATAATACTATCTAAAAAATGCTACTTCATTGTTTTTAAAGAGCTCTCATAAGCAGGCTCCTTTTTTAGCAGGAAGGTTTATGTACCCCCTCATCATGTTTATTTTCTGAATAAGGTCATTATTTCACCTCAGAGAAAGAGAAAATTATCTTTTGATTTTTTCCCTGTTGTTCTTACTCCAAAATGCAATGATCTATGAGTGACAATAATTAGGCAACTGGAATATAAGAAGGGCATTGCTAATTGATTTTGTATATGTATTTGTATACACAAATAACTCCAGTACACTGTTAATAACTTCAAATGAGTTCTCCTTGATTTCAGACAGTAAGGGCAAGTGCATTAGTCTATTAACCTTATTCAGTCATGACACAGGTACAGGAATACAACAGAAAAATAATATACAGTAAAGATATATTCTAAATTATAGAAAGTTTGATTGTGAAACTAAGTATAGCAGAGTACAGAAAAGAGATGAATTTAAGTAGCTACAAATTACAATATACAGTTTTTACAGTATTGCAGAAGTGCATTTACAATGTGTCAGTGTTTCTTTAACTACAATGCAGACTATCAGGATAATGCAATTCAGGATTACCAGCACTGATATGCTGTACGCATTTATCCACTCTCTCTGAATCAGGTGCATTGTATTCATTTTGCAAATGCTGCTTATGATACTTCTTTAATGATACCAGGTTCTCAGAGTTTTTATTTCTGCAAGTAGTCAGTTTCAAATCTGAGTTTTTTAGAAACAAAAAAACTTCTCCAGTAATTGACCTGCAATATGAATTTCAGTCTAACCAAAATGACGAAGTTTTCCTGGTTGCTTCTAAGGGTGTAGCTTTGTGTTTCCTGATCTGCGGTATTGTTTGAGAGGAGGGCAGTAACCAAATGCTAGAACTTTAAACAGTGGAGTACTTAGTAGGTAAATTACTCTGTTAGTAGTAGGTAGCTAATGTATAGAAAATGTAGTAGTCAAACTTCGTATTTGCCAGGAAGGCAAATCTTAGCATTTTGTCAGCTACTTGAAGTTTTATGGGTATTTTGTAAAAAAATGGAGGGTTATCATAGGGTATTCTCAAGCTTGGGAATTTAGCAGACTATATATATATATATATATCTATATATATATATATATATATATATATATATATCTCTATATATATATCTATATATATATATATATATATCTATATATATATCTATATATATATATATATATCTATATATATATATATCTATATATATATCTATATATATATCTATATATATATATATATATATCTATCTATATATATATATATATATATATATATATATATATATATATATAATAGACCAACCTCTCTGTCTGCATATGATTAGAAAACTGTGAAGACATGCCGTATAAATAGTGTGCTGTGTCTTTAAATCCTCAAACTAGGTACCGAAGAGCCTACCAAAGACAGGTAAATACATGGCGGATGTGTTGCATGAAGCTCCTGGAGTAGCTGAAAATATTTACTCCACTGTAACATCACAAAAAAATAAGGAAATCTTAGTACTAGATGGTTACAGTTACCATTTAGCAAGATGTAGAAGTACCAGAAAGTACTGGGCTTGCAAATATAAATCGGTGCATAAATGTAAAGGAAGGTCCATTACCAGTGTTGTATCTGAGGGTGAGAAACTGGAAAAGTTGGTTGTACACAACCACTCTGGCGACCCTGGTGAAGTGGAAAAATATGTAGTTTGCAATGAGCTAAAAGTTAGAGCAACATTTAGGAGAGATAATCCTTGCTTGTTGGTGGATGATGCCATGGCATCTAATTCATTAGATAGTTTTCACAGTTTGCCAGACAGGAAATGTCTACTTCAACAAATAGGTTGCATATGAAGGAAAAGAGTGTAAGAGATGGAAGTGCAATCTAACCATTAAACAACAGAGACTTTGCTGATTATCCACTGAAAAGTGGTCCATTTGTATATAAAACGATTTCCGATGCATTGCCAGAAAATACAGTTGTGGTCTCTACAACAGTAAGTAATCTATATGATTTAAGTAGACCCACTATATGGCTAATGGATGGGACGTTTTTCCTCAAAGGAGTAATTTGCTGGAAGTTGTACAGTGTGCATGGGCTTGTTAAGTATGGCAGTTATAGTAAAGTAGTGCCATTACTGTTTTGCCTCATGTTTGAAAAGTCACTTAAAGCTTACAACTTTGTGTGTCACTGCATAGTTTACCTACTGTCAGCACACAGATTTGAAACAATAGTAAAATATGTTTTATGTGACTTTGAAGTGGCCACTGTGAAGAGTGTTAGGTTCATTGTTACTTGTGCAGTTTCAAAGCATTGCCTCTTTCACTTTGACAAGAACTGGTGGTGTAAAGTGAAAAGTTTAGGTTTGTCCCCTCTGGACAATTGAAGTTTTCAGCTCTCTATTAAAAGTCCAGCTGCACTTGCATTTGTAAGAGAAAAGTACAGTTTTGTATCTACCATAAATGTAGATGTTCGAGTGTTCACCCTGCTGCAGTCATCACACTTGGGTTATCCTGCCGTCAGGCGGTCCCGCAGTCGGCCTGAATTCCAAAGTCTTGGTCCGGCGTCGGTTGCCGTCGCTTCTTCCCTGACATCAGTGCACCAGGGGTATATAAGAGGCATCCAACGCCATTTTCTTCAGTTTTTCTTGCCCCAGATGTCATGTTCCCCCAATAGGTAGGCAAAATATATATATATATATATATATATAGCTAGATAAAAATAAAACAATACCTTTAGGCACAAGCAAATACACCACAGAGGTTGTATAGGATAGAGTGGTATAGATAAGTTCAGCTAGTTCAGAGGGGATGGAGGGAGGGTAACCTGGACTGCAGCAGGGTGAACACTCGAACATCTACATTTATGGTAGGTACAAAACTGTACTATGTTCATCGTGTTACCCTGCTGCAGTCATCACACTTGGGTTGAATCCCAAAGCTAAGGATGGGAGGTGGAGTTAAACAGGGTTAGAAGAAGCTAGTAGGCCCTGCAAAACTGCAGTGGCAAAACCAGCTCTAGTCTTAGAATAAAGAGGTAAGTGATAGTGTTTGGTGAAGGTGTGCACTGAACTCCAAGTTGCAGCTTCCAGAATATCCTTGGTTGACACTCCCCTGAGAAAGGATGCTGATGTAGCTGTAGCCCTGGTGGAGTGGGACCTAATGTTAGCAGGTACCGGTTTCCCATGATGCATGTAGCAGAAATGTATGCTACGCCCTATCCATTTAGAAATAGTCTGTTTTGAGATAGCTTTTCCTTGTGATCCTGTAGCATAGGCTACAAAGAGCTGGTCAGTTTCTCTGAAAGCCTTAGTTTTATCCAAGTAGTAACGTAATTGCCTGTGAATGTCCAAAGAGTGCAGGAGTCTTTCTCCTTTGTTCTGAGGATTTGGGAAAAAGGTGGGCAAATGAATGGTTTGGTTTAGGGCCACACTGGATACCACCTTTGGCATAAAGGAAGGGTTAGTTCATAGAGAGACTCTGTCTTGATGAAAAATGAGGAAAGGCTCCACTGCCATTAGTGCCTGTAGCTCTGAGACTCTTCTAGCTGAGGTTATTGCTAGTAGCAGGGCAGTTTTCCATGAAAGAAATTTTAAATCAGCTGAAAAAGCTGGTTCAAAGGGCGGCAGTGTAAGCTTTTCCAGAACAAAGTTGAGATCCAAAGTAGGTGTTGGAGCTCTCCTTGGCGGTCTTATGTTCTTAGCCCCTCTGAGGTACTGTCTTAGGAGTGGATGTGAGAATAAAGGAAGATCCGTGTTGTAATGAGCTGAAATTGCTGAGGCATGGATCTTAATAGATGAAAAGGAAAGTCCTTTGTGCAACATCTCCGTTAAATATTGTAGAATCTGAGGAATGTTTGGATCAAGGGGATTTTGGCCTTTAGCCTGGTTCCAGGTGCAAAATCTTTTCCATTTGTCTGAATAGGTTTTCCTGGTGCTGGGCCTCGTGGCCTCCAGAATGACATCCATAACAGCTTTGGATAGAGGTGTTGGCTGGTTGTTTAGGTAATTTGTCATGCAGCCAGGTTTAAAGTCTTGAGCTGGCTGTGTAGAATCTGATTGTCTCGCTGGGTTAGCAGGTGAGGAATTTGTGGTAAAATCCATGGTGGGCCGTGGACCATGTTCCTTAGAATTGGATACCAATGTTGGCGTGGCCAGTCTGGTGCAATGAGTATCATTTGTGGCCTCTCTAATCTGACTTTCAGCAGTACCTTTGCTAGAAGAGGCAGTGGAGGAAAGGCATACACTATTAATGTTTTCCAACTGAACGAGAGGGCGTCCACTTTCCAAGCTTGTGGATGGAATGTCCTTGTGCAAAATTTCTGAAGTTGGTAGTTTTGGGGGTTTGCAAACAGATCTATGTCTGGGCGTCCCCATTTTTGAGCTATTATTGCAAATACCTGTGGATCTAGTTTCCATTCATGTAAATCCATGATGTTTCTGCTTAGGTCGTCTGCCAATGTGTTTTTCTTTCCTGGCAGGAATTGTGCTTGTAATTGAACCTGGTAAGACAGTGCAGTGTTCCACAAGGTCATTGCTTGCCTGCATAGAGGGTAGGAATGTGTACCCCCTTGCTTGTTTATGTACCACATTACTGTGGTATTGTCTGTCTTTATTATTAGTTGTCCTGGGTGTAAGAGGTCCTTGAAAGCTGTTAGGGAATTCTGTACTGCTAGCATTTCATTTTGATTGATATGCAGATGCCTCTGATCTGTAGTCCATTTGCCCTGAATGCACTGTCCTGCCATGTATGCTCCCCAGGCATAGTCCGATGCATCTGTTGTCATAGTTTGCCTGGCTGTGGGTAAGGTGAAAGGCTGACCCTTGTTGAGGTGACATGCCTGTGCCCACCATAGAAACTCCTGTTGAAGGCAGGGAATGAGTGGAATCATTGTTTCCAAGCTGTGGCTGTGCTGAGTCCATACGCTTTTCAGGTACCATTGTAATTTCCTCATATGCAGTTTTGAAAATGGTATTAGTAGTATGCAAGATGCCATGAATCCCAAGGCCTGCAGAATTTTTCTTGCAGGGAGTTGGGTCTTTGTTGCCACTATTTTGAAATATTGAGTCAGCTGTTGTTGCTTGTCTGGCATGAGATAAGCCATCTGGGCCGTTATATTCAAGCTGGCACCCAGGAATATTATGTTTTGTGAGGGCACTAGTTTTGATTTCTTTTCGTTTACTGTGTACCCTAGGCAACTTAGGTGTTTGCCAAATGCCAGATGCTTTAAAAGAATGTCCTTGCTTTCTGCTTGAATAAGGCATTTGTCCAGGTATGGGTATATTTGAATTCCTCTTTGTCTGCAGTATGCAATTACTGGTGCTAGGCATTTTGTGAAGACCCTGGGTGCAGTAGATAAGCCAAAGGGCAGTGCAGAGAATTGATAATGCGTTGAACCTGCAACGAAGCGGAGGTATCTTCTGCAATTTTGTCTGATAGGGACATGCAGGTATGCCTCCTTGAGGTCCAAAGTTACTAGCCCAGCATGGGAAGAAGCTGCTGTAGTGTTAGCATCTTGAAATTTGGTACTTGCAGATAGGTGTTCAGAATTGAAAGATCCAGAATGGGTCTCCATGCTTTGTCCTTTCTTGGGACTAGAAAGAGTCTTGAGTAATATCCTTGTCCTTGCTCCTGTGTAGGTACCTGTTGAATGGCTCTCATGCCCATGAGAGCTGTAATTTGTTTTTGTGCCTCTGCCCATTGATTTTGTGGCAGGTTTGGCATTCCTTTTATCCTTGGTAAGGTAGGAAAGTGGAATCTGTATCCTTGAGAGACAATGTTTAGGACCCATTTGTCTTTTGTGATGATGTTCCAGTTGTCTGCAAAAAATGCTAATTTTCCTCCCAAGGGAGCTGCCAGGAGAGATTTGCTTGGTAGTTTGAGGATTCAGTCATTGTGTTTGTCTTCTGCTATCTTGGGGCCTGTCTTCTCCTCCTTTCTGGGTAGCAGTACCCCATTGGCGAGGTTTGTAAGGGCCTTGTGACTGACCTCTGCCCCTTGGGCATCTGTATTTGCCCCTCTGTGATCTGTCAGAAGCTGGAATGGACCAATTTCTTGTTGGCCAATTTCTGCTGAAACGAGGGAGTTATACCTGCAAAAAATCCTTGACCGTCTGCATAGACTTTGACTTATCCTCCATTTTCTTTAAAACCTCTTCTGCTTTGACACCAAATAATACATCCTGCTGTAAAGGTGCATCCAATAATTTTGCTTTAACATGATCAGGAAGGGTTTGTTCTTTTAACCAAGCATGTCTATGTATGACAGAGCCAGTAACAGCTGCTCTACAGGAAGCTTCCAACGAATCAAATCCGCATTGTAAAGTATGTTTGCCCACCTGTTCAGCTGCATGCAACAGATCCTGCATTTCCTTGAATTCAGACTGTTCAGAATGTGTGCTCATTTTTTGTTTTAATTGAGACATTAGGAATTGCTGATATTTCAGCATGTGAAACTGACAATTTAATGCTCTCATAGCCAGAGTTGCTGAGGTGTATATTTTCTTTCCCCATCTATCTAGGGCTCTGGAATCCCTTTCAGAGGGCACCGGATTTTTAGCCATAGAAGCTTTAGCTCCCTTAGGACCCTGGGAAATTGTTTCTGGGTCAGCCACAGGACTTTTATAAAGGAATTTGTGTGAGTCAGGTACTCTGTAGTATCTGTCTAGTTTGGCTGGAGCAGGAGGTAGAGAGTCTGGATTAAAACTAGACTCCAAGAAAACATCATCCACAATATCTAAAACTGGAGGGATAGCAAGAGGTCTGTGCTGGGGTAGTAAAAGGAACTCTCTGAGCATTTTCTTAGAATCAGAGTAGTCCTGGCCTTCCCAGTGGAAATGTTTCCTCATGGTATTAAAGTTTCCCCAAAGGAGTAGTCTTCAGTGGGAGATGCTGAGGGAATAGAGTCTTCAGCATCAGAGTCTTCATAAAGTGGAAAAGTGTAATCCTGTTCCTCAGAAGAATCTGAGGACATTGAAACCTGGTCAGAGGAAGCATAATCCTCCTCTTGTCTTGGTCTTTTATCGGGAGGGGGATGGGAACCCCTGATTAGGGTAATCAAATCTTCAGCCATCTTAAGCATCTGTTTCTTAGGCATGGGGCCTTGAACTGTAGACTGATGTACAGTCTTCTTAGGTTTTAAAGGAGTTTTAAGCTTAGCATAAGATTTAATGGTGAGTGTAGTCGGTCTGAAGACACGTTCTGCAACCGAAGGTTTTTCCATTGCACTGGGGTCTACTTCTTCTCCGGTGTCGGAAGATGGCTGCGTTGGCCTAGTAGACTCTGCTTGAGAATCCACAGCTGTCTGGGGTTCCAGTTCTGCGGTTGTCAGGGGCTGCGTAGGTGCCTCACTGAAAACTGGAGAACCGGCGACAGGCCCAGCAGAGGCCTCAGAGTCTGGCTTGTTCCTAGGCTGCCTGTCCTTATCCTTGCGTTTTTTATGTATGCCAATCGTCGGCTGCTCTGACGGCATGATATAATTAAATTTCCTACCAGAGTAATGTCGCGCGAAGTTAAAACGGCGTTTGATAGTCCGTTTATTAAACCTAGCACAAAACCGACAACCTGTGACATCGTGGTCTGGGCCTAGGCAAGGAATACAATAGGAATGGAAGTCCTTATGAGGTATTTGCTTCCCACAAGAAATGCAATTGTTAACTTTTTCTAACATCAGACTGAAGCAAGAAAAGGTTCCCCAATGGGGTACTTAGCTTTATTGAAGACTTTGGACTGAAATTCGAATTTAAAATCTCAGGTGTCGGCCGACCGGCACTTGCGAACTGCTTCTGCTTCGGGCACCGCGCGGCAATAAAGACTGAAGAAAATGGTGTTGGATGCCTCTTATATACCCCTAGCACATTGACATCAGGGAAGGAGCGACGACAACCGACGCCGGACCAAGACTTTGGAATTCAGGCCGACTGCGGGACCGTCTGACGGCAGGATAACCCAAGTGTGATGACTGCAGCAGGGTAACACGATGAACATCTGAAGTTACAAGTACAGTTCAACTGCTGAAAGATACATTTTCAGCAGAAAGGAGAGAGTTATTAGTGTTTTTCAGATTGGTATGTACACAGTAAATTAAGGAAGTTTAACACCAGGACAGCATCATCCATTAGATTTCCACAGTTGTTTCCAATATAATTTTGGAATGTTTGTGAACTAAATGAACTGTTTCTTCCGAGGACACAAAACTCTGTGGTGGCATGGCACAGATATTTAAAATGTCTACTGGGAAGTAGAGCTACTGATTTATCTGTACTGTTGTCAGTGCTAGTGAGGGAGCAAAATAGGATAGATGACTTGTATGTTTGTATGGCAATGGGTTTTCCACCATCTCTGAAGAAGCGGAAATTACTGGTACAACATTTTCAGTTTGATACTGTCTTGAGAAATAAGTCAGCATACTCTCCTTTGGAGTTTGTTCAAACTACAGCCAAACTTTTGAATATGTGACTCGCAATATGCAATGTTATGTTTCATTATATTTAAAGAGGACTTTTTTAAGTGTTGCACATTTATACACTGTTATGTTTCAATATATTTGAAGAGGGCTCTTTTAAGTGTTGCACATTTGGATTGGTGAATTACACTACTTTGTTGTGTTTTCAGCTTATGCACACTTTCTATGGTGGTGTGAATTAACTTGACTGTACACTGCTGTGCTTTGTTCTAGTCATATAAGCATTGTTAATATACTGATTAACATCTGTTTCCATCCATCTGCATGTGAACTTTTCAGTAGTGTCTGCAATGATACTGTGGTTTTCTTTTGTTATTTAAGTTTGCATTATATGCCAGTTTCATTGTTTTTTCTATGTTTGGCTCACTTTAGACAGAGCAGTAGTACAGCAGTAGCGTTGTCACCTCACAGCAAGTGGTTTTCCGGTGCGATTCTCAGCTGCAGTGCTTTCTGTGTGTAGTCTGCATGTCCATCCTGTGTTCGTGTGAGTTTTCTCCAGGTGCTCCAGTTTCCTCCCACATTAGAAAGACATGCATCTAGAGCATTTCTCCCCGGGCCTCTGCTGAAAATTCGCTTTGTTCTAAGTCGGACTTTCCCAGTAAACAAATGTTAAATTTATTTATTTTATTTTCAATTGTTATCCGGGATAGTCCATCTGGATACATGTCCATTTTTAGTGGAGGCCGGGGGAGAAAAGCTCCAAAGAGACAATTTACAAGACATACAGACAATGTTTAAAAACATATTTCAACTAGGTCCACTAAGAATATCTAGTTGAGAACACATATTCAGTGTCATGCTATAGATAGTTACATTTATCAGTAGGTTTATAAACAACAATAAAGCAAGCAAACTAACACAAATATACTCTAATTCTTTTGTTGTGGTGTACAAGTTTATGCAGTTGAGTCAAAAGATTATTTATTAAGACGAGTTGCATTAATGCTCTAGATGTAAGTCTTTCTAATGTGGGAGGAAACTGGAGCACCTGAAGAAAACCTACACAAATACAGGGAGGACATGCAGACTCCACACAGAAAGCACCCCGGCCGAGAATCGAACTGGAAAACCACTTGCTGTGAGGCGACAATGCTACTGCTGCTGTTGCAAATAAATAAATAAATTACCCTACAACAAGTTACATTTAATCATTTTTTTCATTATCTGGAATTATACCTCAAAAAATGCTACAGATATTAAAAAACATATTTTGCACTCCTGCACCCTCCAATGTGGGGCCGCCACACCACTCTTAGTTATGTGTACTAGCTCCTTGCATTCTCTTGTAGGTGGATTATCCTCCACATGCCTTTACTTCTACATATCAACTGCGCAGTTACATAATACTGAGGAAAAGTAAAAAAAAAAAAAAAACTATTGCAGTGCACTACTGTCTTCCACAATGCAAGTTAAAGTGGTTCCAAAGAATGCAGTCCTAGAAAACTGACAAATAGCTTCTTGTAGTATAATATTCCACTCATTGGAATGTAGGATAACCATTACAGTAACTATACACAACCTTCTAATTCAGTATAAAGAGGTTTCTGACAATAAATCATTAGCTTATAAATTTGCATGGTCCTAATGAGTTCAAAACATATTAGATACTCTCTATTTTTAAGGTAATTATTGCTCTAGATAAAAATACAGACTTCCTCCCTGGGAATCTTTTTAAAGACCCCCCCCCCCAGTGGAAGTGATTATACCTTTAGTTATTATCTTTTTTGATGTCAACATTTCACCTACCTTTGGAATATACTTATCTGCTACTCCTTAGCCGCACTACATTTTCTATAAGATGTCATATAGCAGTTTTTGAGTAGTATAGTTAAGTCTCAAATAAAGTACATTATTTCCATTCAGGAACCTGTAGTTTGATAATACTACTTAGAACTGCATGGAGGGATGAAGCCTCAGTAGGCTTATTGTTAAAATGCATAAGCAAACTCTTTGGGTAGGTCTGTTAACAGATAAATAAAACGAGTTTCTTATAGCTGAAGTAACCCTGGAATAGACATTTCCCCAGTAGAAAAAGCCAGAAGTATAGTCCTACAAGGGTTAACACCTCCTTATCCTAGGACAATAGTTAGTAGCAGTATGTGTTCACTGCTTATTTACTGGCCAATGACTGTCAGTATTCTAAATGAAAAGGCTAAAAACATAAAATGGCTATCGGAAGTGTTGCCATTTCTGTAACTTAAAAGTGTTTTATCTGTCTACTATGATAGACGTTAGTGTTAAATGTGATTAGCCAGTGTAATGAAATGACACATTACTGACCACAAATTGCATTAGCTTGCTATTATAAAGTAATCACAAAAAGAGCATGCATAAGTTATAAAATCAATAATTTTGTGATAAGGAATTCCCTCATGTGGTTGGAGTTTGGATTGCCTACTCACAACATTCAGCTGTATCTGGACTTTTTCTGTTGCTAGCCTCAGCTTGACATTTGAAAGGCAAGGAAAAGTCAAACCATAGACTATGGAACTAGGGACTAGTATGGAAACTATTGTCAGAAAACATTTCAATTTCTTTCTTAGTAATTATAAAGGGATTTTAATTGTATACTGGAAGATTCGGACACCACCAATAAAGAAAATTAAAGCTGACTTCCTCTGAGAAAACTCTTAAAATGGGTTATTTCTCTTAACTTACATGATACATGTAATATGAAAGACCCTAAATCATTGCTCTTTTCTCAGCAGGATTATAAATATGGTACACGGAGCAGGAAATATAGCGTCATTGTTTCCCATGCCTTCATTTCTAGGATTTCAAATTTTAATATCACTCCTTGTACTATATCTGATCATGATGCCCTTATTCTTAAGATTCAAACTGATTTTAAAAGAAGATCATTTTCAACAAGAATACCAGGGTTCTATATCATAACAGCGAAAGCCCTTTTCAGCGCATATGTAAACATCAACACATATTGCGCGAACAGAGAATACACCGAACGGCCTAAACCACAAAATTCTAAATCTCGAAATGGCATAGTTGGCCATTCTGCAGTATAGCTCCATAAGGTAAGTGTGTGATTGTTATGGCTCTTAGGGTTAGGGTGCGGGTTAATACATGGTAGTATATGCATGCTTTACTTTAGAGTTAGAAGTAGGGTTTCGGTCAGTGTATGTATGTGGATTATTTATTTTGTTTGGGTGGGTAGTATGTAGCGAGCGGTAGGGTTGGCCAACTATGCCGGTTCGACATTTTGCATTTCATGGTTTAGGGTGTTCGGTGTATTCGTGGTTCACGCAATATGTGTCGATGTTTACAAATTCATTGAAACAGGCTTTTGCGATTATAATATAGATCCCAAATACTAGCATATATAACTAAATTTAAAGAGTATAAAATAATGGTTAATATCTGAAGTAAATTTCTTTTTTGGAATCAAATATTTCTTCTGATGTTAACATAGTCATGATTTGCGACTCATTAAAAGCTTATATTTATGGTAAAATTCTAACTTGGTATTTGAATAAAATGAAAGAATGGGATTCAGAACTACAAAACATTCAATGCCAACTCCTAGGGGCTATGCCTAAGCTCTCTAAAAACAATAATTCTAATATAAAAGAAATACAAACACTGAATAAGTAATACCTCAACATTCTATCTCATAAATCAAATTTGACTTCAGAAAGATTAAAAATGAACTCATATTATATATTACCAAGACATATACAGAACTTATCTTCCAGAGTTAAAATATAATCAAAAATTAATAATATTTTAGAGATTAGACATGAGGGATCTAAGAAAAATATGTCTGATACTCGTGACATTCTTGATGCTTTTATATTTCATTATACCCTTCATACAAAAGTCACTAATTCTGGTGTTAAGACTTCAATATTGTATCTTGAATCTCTTAATATTATAAATAATATAGTAATAAAAGCTGAATTACAAAAACATATTTCTTATAAAGAAATTATGGATAAAATTAAAAAACTGAAAAACAGTAAAGCTTCAGGTTTGAATGGAAAAATAATACAAATCTGTAAACTTTTTTGTCATTCCAGCCCATCATTTTTTTCACAAAACTTTAACTGAAATTCAATCTCAAGGAAAAATTCTTCTTGCTTGGAAATATTCATTAATTACTTCTATATTAAATGTGAATAACAATCTACAACTGTGTTCTTCTTGTAGGCCAATTTCTTTTCTATATAATAATTACAAGATCTTCATTCCCCTTAGTGATAGAATACAAAAAAAAAAAACCTTGCTGATATAATTAACTCTGACCAGATGGGTTTTTATACATCAAAGGCAAGCTCAAGAAAATATTGGGCATATATTAACTTTTATTGTTTTTTTTTTAAATAGAAAGAATGAATACGCTTTAATAACTCAGCTTAGACAATGAAAAAGCCTTTGATTCCTTAAATTGTAATTACTTGTTTAATATTCTAACATTATTTGATTTTCCATGTTTCATTTCTCTTTTAAGGAATATTTACAACAATAACATAGCTTATGTTAAAATGTGACCCTTTACTTCATAATTCATTCCTCTAAGTAAAGGTAAAAAGGCAATAAACTAGGTTATCCACTATCTTTGTCGCCTCAGTCAGACGCTGTCCGGTTCGATTCTCAGCTAGAGCGTCTTCTGCATGGAGATATGCATGAATGGGCGTACCTTCGTTGAAGGTTGTGCATCAGGGCTTGTAACTCGGCACGTAAAAATCAACTACCAATCATTAGCAGACCGGAGTTCCGCTGTGGCGACCCCTAACCGGGAAAAGCCGAAAGACACAACAACATCCACTCTCTCAAATCTTATTTGTCCTTGCTATTGATTTTTCTGCTATCCAAACAAATTCAGACATTATTGGTCTTGGTGTATTTAATCTTCTTTTAAAATTATGTTTTTTCCAGACAATGTGTTACTAATACTACTCAACTCAAGATCAACTTTTTCAGAATTTGAATCTACAATAACTGTATTCCAATCCATCTCTGGTCTTCATTTTAGTCAATCAAAATCTAAATTTGTAATACTAAATAAAAAGAAAAAAATCAAGTATGTAAAAAGCACATTGTTGGGAAACAAACGTCATCACTTTATTGTTTAGGTATCACTCTACTTAAGTCCATAGAAGAAATAACTGCTGATTATAATATCATAATAATAGAAAAGCTTATTGTTAACTGGAACAAGCTTTCTATTTCTTTTAAAGACAAATTTCAGTTAATAAAGATGATTTTTTTACCCAAAATATTATATAAAGCTCAAGCATGGTCTCTCTTACCAGGAAAAAAATATTAATGAAATACATAAGCAACTATTAAAATATCCTTGGTTCCCTAATAAAAATAGAAGTGTTCTTCTTCATCATATCAGACCATGGGATCACAAAGGAATACATTTTTCAGATAATGATACATTCAAGCTTCAATATTTTAAATCATTTTATATTGAGTGGATTCAAGTTATAATTCTAACTGGAAAACTTTACATTTAGCACTCCTTAAAATTATAATCTTTCATGTAACAGCTTTCTAACTAACCAAAATTATTTTTCCTGGCATTATCTTTGTAACTTCATGCAATATAATAGTTGTCTTTTCACTAATTCTAATTATGTAAGCATTATACTTAAGGCTTTTAGAAATACAATTCTTTATAATGCTAATGTCAGAATCTGGTTTGAGACTTTAATTCCTTTAAACATTACCAGGATTTTTTTGATAAAATACATAGTAGCAATCAGCATATATATTATGGTTTCTACCAAATTGTTGCAAATTGTTTATTTGACCTATGTTTCCTCCCACTTATTTCTCAGGGAAAAGAATTGCTGCACTGCAAAAAAAAACAAAACAAAAAAAAAAATTCAAACACAAAATGAAGTAGGGGGCTTTGCCCCTCACACCCGCCAATGTGGGGGGCTGTGCCCCCCACACCCTCTACTTAAATATACCAACTCTGAGATCACACCATAGTGGAGGAAATGGCAAGTCCTGAAGATGGCCCACAGATTTGTTTTTTTTCCATGGGAAAAAAATCGATGGTCCATGTCTTCGATGTTTAGGGGTTTCGACCTTTTCGGTTCGCTGAAAGAGCATTCCCTCTTTTCCTCATTCGATAAGGTAATATAGAGCCCCAAATTATAACTGTTTAGAGTCATGTCAGTTGTGTTTTAATGTAGAAGTGCAAACTATCGTGCTACTTTAACTTGTCTATTGAACATTTTGAAGACACTTCTATTTCCTTCTGCTTTAAGAAATGCTTGAGATTATTGATCTTGAAAGGACAGCAAAATTTAATGCAATGTTTCTTACCATTAATGTGAGATTCAGCACTGAATTTATTGGCTACAGTTCTCAGAACCTGGATAAACCTCTGGCTATGTCCATTCTTTCTTAAGAAAGTTATAATCATTTTTTTCCACTCATTCAGACATATAACCCCCCCCCCGCAAAGCTGATACATGAAATCAATGAAAAAAATATGCTCTATTTAATCGCATCTTAAGCATTAAATCCATATTTTAAGTTGTCAGTCAAAACGACCTAGTGTGGAATTCAAAGGTACAGAATTACAAATTTTGGGAAAAAGGGACTGATATGAAAGCCGACTTCACACTTCTAAAGACTAGTGTGGTCTCCTTTAAGGCCCCCGAGACGGCGGAAAACAGTACTCAAGCCACTGAATCACTTACAAATGCCTTCTACCAGCACCTGCAGGACTGCATGGATAAGGAATCCCAAGCAAAACAAAGACTCTTTGTACCAAAGGCAAGCGTCCAGTCTGGTGGACCCCAGCCATAAACAAACTCTACAACAAAAGGTGGAAGCTACTACAAGATAGAGCAAAATCCTTAAAAGGTAAGACACCCTTGATCACTATAAGTAAAAAACTAAGATCTCTCATAAAATCATCCAAAGCAAATTTCGAGAGAAAAATAGCTAAAGACTCAAAAGACAATCATAAGGCCTTCTTTAGCTATGTTAGAAACCTGGGAGGAAACTCCCAGATATGCTCAGAACTAGTTCAAAATGATGTGAAGATTACTGATCCTACAGACATTGCCAACATACTGGCTGACAGGTTCAGTGCAAACTTCTCCCAAAAGGAGAGATATCTATACCAAACGATTGCAGCCCCCCAAACATCTCCAACGCCCAAGTGAGAACTGCTCTCTCCAAAGCAAAAAACACAGCATCCATGGGACCTGATGGTGTCCCCGGCTGTGTGCTCCACGAACTCAATAAGGAATTAAACCCACAGCTAGGACAGCTGTTTAATCAAAGTCTTACCTCTGGATATGTACCCAGGGAGTGGCGCACTGCAACTGTGGTCCCATTTCACAAAAATCTCCACCGACCCTGGAAATTACCGGCCCATTAGCTTGACAAGCCTTATCTGCAAAGCCATGGAGAGGATCATAATGGACCTCATAAATAAAGACATAGGGAATTTGCAGACTTTGGATCCAACCCAGTTTGGCTTTGTCAAAGGCAGATCATGCCTTTTAAACTTGGTTGACTTTTTCGAAACAGTCACCAAAGCCATTGATGAGGGAAAGGCAGTCCATACAGCCTACCTCGATCTGGCGAAGGCCTTCGATACAATACCCCACTCGGGTATCATTGAAAAACTCATCAGCTTAAATGTTAACCCATACATCACAAGATGGGTTGCAAACTGGCTGAGTGACAGAACCCACAGGGTCAGAGTTGCTGGCGCCATGTCAGACTCAAAGCCTGTCACAAGTGGTGTCCCACAGGGCTCAGTCCTGGGCTCACTCTTGTTTGGCATCTACTTTTCCGAAGTACAAGCAAACACAGGAGGGTTATGGCTGACAAAGTTTGCAGATGACTGCAAACTGGGCGCCATAGTAGAAAACACATCTGACCAGATATCCTTCAGAAGGGTCTCACAGAAATGGATAACTGGTGCCAGAGCCATGGCCTAAATTTAAATGCAAAAAAATGCATAGTCATACCCTTCGGGAAAAACAAGGTTACCCCTAGCTACCAAATAGGTGGCAATCCACTGAGCCCAGAAGAAGTTATCAGGGACCTGGGGACCCAGGTTGATAGTAGTCTGTCATTCGACACCCATGTAGCTAAAGTAGTTAGGAAGACCTTCTACATTGCCCACCTTATCATGAAGGGATTCTCATCTAGATCAAGGGAGGTCATAGTCTCCCTTTACTCATCACTCATCAGACCAATGATTGAGTACAATGCCCCATTCGGAATGTATCTGACCCGACACTTGCAGCAGCTGGAGAGGCCACAAAAGTCCCTCACCAAAAGGATAAAGGGTCTCAAAAATCTGTCCTATGCTGCCCGACTGAAAGAACTCCAGCTCTATTCAGTCGCCACCGCTTGCTCAGAGGTGACCTTTGCCTAACATACAAGGCCATGTCAAACCCAGATTTGATGAATATGCTTCACCTCAAAAAATCTAGATCCATCAGAGCCACAAGGGCGGGAGACTTAAACCTCGACACGGCTATTAATAGAATGTGCTGGAGGGATAGATTCATCACCCAAAGACTCCCTATGCTGTGGAACAAAATCCCGGTATATGTGAGGCAGAGCACCTCGCTGGCCTTGTTCAAGAGAAATCTTGACCAATGGATGGGAGATCGCAGATATACCCCAGGGATTACCTCAGTGTCACTGCTTGACAGAGGCACAGCAAAATAATGGGTATAGTTCCCCATACTAAAGGGGTGGCGTAAGCCACAAAACGATGGGCTAGGCTTGTAAATGCCCTCGGGCAGATAGCCTAGTATGAACCTATGAACCTATGAGTGAATAGTTTAGAGTTCCCACAGATTGATGGTTTGTTCTAAGATTTATATGGTACATCAAACTGATAAATTTGCCAAGCTTACACATCCAATTTTAGTGTCCTTTCACAGTCATTTAATCTAATTACTGAATGTTTTTTTAAGGACATAGCCGGCCTTAGGCATAGGCCAACTAGGCAGCTGCCTAGGGAGCCGCTCTAGCAGAGGTGCTTTTCCAGTAATCTGGATGGTGTAGGTAGACCAGGATGGAGGCACAGGTGGTGTTGGTGGGGGGGAACTGAGGAGACATTTTGCCTAGGGTACTAGCTGACCAAAGGCCAGCCCAATCCTGGTTATGGAAAATTTATTATTAGTGAGAATAGAGACATGTTGTTGAAGATCAGCAGATTCTTGTTATGTTCAGAAAGACTTTCACTATTTTATGTATCATATCTTTGTCTTTTTAAAAGATGCATAATGACAAACAGTTCAAAGCACAATCAATACCCTAGAGTTTTACTGCAGAAACCAAATAAGGTATTTCTTTAATCAGGAGCTTTATTTAAAGTGTCATAACATAACAAAGGAAATTACTACCTCTTCAGTGCATGAGCACAGAAAGTTATACTTTAAGAACTTATGTTTAAATATTCTGTGGCTTTATAAAAAACAACTGCGAATTTGTTTAGGCTTTATCTCAGTCGTATGAGCTGATTTAATTTCTGTCTTATCAGGTATCAGAAATGGAGACCATAGCTGAGTGTAGATCAGAGTGTGGGATATATCTTTAAGAAACTTTCCAGTCAGCAGGCACATGCATCTAAGTACTGAACCTGTTCAGGCAAGAGTGCCATTTTGAGTGACAGCCAGCATGAATGTGTGTAGCAGTCAGTCAGTTAGTTAGCTTGTTTAAGTTTAATGTTCCTGCTATCTATCCTGAAGTGTTTGTATGTAATAAAGTACTTAAACGTATACTCAAGTCTCATCATCTTATTTAGATATACAAAATTAATGACAGTTGAGTTTCTTGAATATTTGAAACAAATAAGAATTCTTTACAAATGTGAAGCAGTGATATACTACACAGTAACACAGGCAAAAAGCTAAATAAGCAGTAAATTAAAGTCAGAAACATCATCCAGTGAAAAAAATCTAACCACACACTACAGGAGACAAAACTGTCAGATATTGGGTGACAGTACAATTGTAGTTTGTAGCTAAAATCCTCAAAATGAGCCAGGAAAAGGGTTCTAAGAAATAAAATATAAAAAGGTGATAAAAATGGAAAAGCACATCTGAGCACATCATGTAAATGGTACAAAGTTTAAACAAAAAATGTCATTTGTTACAACAATTATTCTTGAACATATACAATATACTTAGTTCTGATGTGTGATACATATGTTTTGAAACAGCATTACATTTGGGTTTAACCATGGGTACTCACTAGGATTCATAGATAATCTCTGCACAAATAATTTTCATGTGGACCGGTTGTACAAAGAAATATGTAGATACTCAGATATAGTGTTGCCACTGAATGACACAGGTATGCTGACTGCTGTACTACATACATTAATAAAATCATAACATTGATGAGAAAAACAACAACAGTCAACCAGATGGTTGGAAAAGTTTAACAGTAGGGCACTTGACTGGTTTTCCTTTCCCACTTACACCTGAACATTTTGTGACCACTATCTGTGAAAAATTAGTTTTCCAAGAAATCAACTTGGGATAATTCTTAGAATCCCTGTCAAAGGTTTTAAAATAATACTTCTATAAGACCAGATAATGTACCAGGCTGTATTCTCAGTGATAAGTATGCACTGTCTGAGTTTCCGCTTAATCTGTTCAGCCTCAGCCTATCAACAGGGCTTGTCACTGATATCACTGGAGAATGGCTATTGTGACTTCTTTATAAATGAATGGTCCCTCTATAGGTAAAGGTAATTACAGATCCATGAGTTTCTCCAGCCTTATATTCTCAGTCATGGAAGGTATCCTATCAGAACTAATTAATGTAGATATAGACAACTTAACTGATCTAGACTCCACCCACTTTGCTTTTTTTTTTTTTTTGAAAGGTGGTTCTGTACCTAGTAAACCTCTTTGAAAAGGTTATACAGGCTATGGAAAGAGGTCACTCAGTTCATTTTGCTCATCTTGACCTGGCCAAGTGTTTTGATAGTATCCATAATGCTAGTATTATTGAAAAGTTAGACAACCTTAATGTATAACCCTATGTTGTCCATTGAATTGTGAGCTGGTTATCCAACAGATCCCAAGTTGTGAAAGTTAATACACTATCTGACTTAAACTTGTAATTACTGGGGTACAGCAGGGAACAGTGCTGAGCCCTCTCCTATTTGGTGTTTATTTTGCAGACATCCAAGCCAATACCCTGGAAGTGTGGTTAACCAAGTTTACTGAACTGCCCAAAAAAGGATTGGAATATGCCCATATCTGGTGTGACAAAATTTTCTCAAGCTAAATGGAAAAAAGTGCAGCATATTTGTTTTCAGCAAAAAAGCTTTACCTATCCATAAGGCCTACTCATCTTCAGACAGATACAGTCATCAGAGATCTGTATATGTATGTGGACAACTTTCTTATTCAGTCCTCACATTTCTACTATAGTCTAGAAATTCTTCTAGCTGGCTGAGTTATTCTTCCAACTTACACCCTGATATCTAATAATCCCTTACCCTTTCTCCACTACCTTTTCCTTAATGCAGATATGAAATATGACTCTCCGATGATTATTATGTTTGACTACTGTCACTATGAACACACATTTTATAACAGTTCATTTATCTCTATTTAGGTAAAATTAACTGCATTTTAATCATGTTTTATTTCTTTTATGTTTTAGTTTGCTGCATTGTATACTCTTCTGGGTACCCTATGAAAATTCTCCCTGTCAGGTAAAGTTACCCTGGTGAGCAAAATGTAAATCAGTAAATTAAAAACAATGTTATGGTGGCCTAGCTGATGCATGCTTAAGCATATGTCACATTGCATAGCTACAGCCTTCACTCATATGGTATAAGGTGGGCAACATAGTAGCCAGGAGACAGAGCACTGCTGCTATGCATAGGAAATTGTCAACCGTGTTCATGAAATAAGTAGGGTGGGAATGGAAGGGAAAAGAAAGGGAAGGACAGAAAGCAAATGAAAACCTAAGGGTAAGCATAAGGTGTGAAAAGTTGGGGATTGGCATTTTTTAAGGGGAAATGGCCATGTTTTCATATGGAAAAGTTGATGAAAGAATACTATGGATAGGACAGATGGAAAGGGCAAATAGCAGGGGAAGACATATAAACAAAAACAGAATCAGATAAAAAGGGGTAATAAAAAAGCAAAAGATAAAAACAATAGGTGGCAGAGACATACACAGGATCTTGAATAACACCTATGGGAGGAAAAACACCAGAATGGAGATAACTATGATCCTGAAGTCAAAAGTAAAATATCAAGTAAATCCAAAAGGTCTTTATATATAAAATCCTCGTTTATTACAAAAGATAAAACTGCAGGAGATAGCAAGTTGTAAGCGCTTTCGCGTTGTTACCCAACGCTTCATCAGACATAAAGAAAATGCTGAAACTTTCCTCTTATAAAGCATTAATTGTCATGATGTCATTAGTACTTTAAAAGTTAAAATTTAAAGGAACAGACATACAAACATAAAATATAAAATGCATTCTGAGTTAAAACATCGTCTAGAGCAAGGAATATATTTTGCATAAATGTATGTATAGGCATTAATGCTTCAGTGGTCTGGAAGCTAAGAAAGGCTTAAGAGTGAGCCTCTCATTAAGCCCAAACTTATGGGCTTGTAATTTAACAATCCACTTGCCTTCCCTTTCTTCAATTCTGTTCCTTATGTTACCTAATCTCCCATCAGTATGCACCAATTCAAGAACCTGGAATTTGAATGTGTGATCGTCACCTAACTCCACAGTGTGTTTAGCTAGGGCGTTCAGAATGTTGCGTTTGGATATGGCATAGATATGCTCTCTGATACGTTCTCTTAGGGATCTGGTTGTCATGCCCACATAAAACTTCCTGCATGCTTGGCAATCAGCTAAGTAAACCAAGTTGATAGACCTACAGCTCACATGGTGCTTAAACATATAGTTCCTGTGTGTTTCAGGATGTGTGTAGTTATTGGTATTGGCAACATATTTGCACTGGTTGCAAGATGAGCAAGCAAAAGTACCACATTGTGCCGTAGTGCGCTCAGTGACATGAGGTTTATCATAGCAAAGTAGCCTATTTAACGAAAGCATGTTTCTATAGGCTACTCGAGGTGTGCTATCAACTAAGGACCTGATATCATCGTCTATCATAAGAAGATTCCAATGTTTATTGAAAATCTTCAAAATGTATTTGTTCTTGTTGGTGTAAGGAATTAGAATCCTATTGGGATTCGGCCTGGGTGTTCGTGTGGAATTTGAACACTGGGATTTGTGTCTTTTAATGATAGGTGCGGCTTCATTGCCTCTCTTAGTGTCACACTCAGAAATGGCTTCATATACAGAGTTCTTATTGTAGCCCCTAGATACAAATTGGTTGGCTAAATCTGTTTTCTGTTGTTGGTATGCTATCTGTGTAGAAGTCAGTTTGGAAGCCCTCAAGGCTTGATTCTTAACAATATTTTTGTAGATGTGTTGGGGGTGCATGCTTTCTCTATGTAGTAAGTTGTTCCTCCAGCAACTCTTCCTGAAAAGTTCAGTTTCAAAACCGTAATTATTCCTAGAGACACTCACATCTAGGAAATCAATGCGCTCACTGGAGTAAGTATAGTCAAAACTCAAGAAATCAGTTGTAGCATTGAGATAGCTGATGATATCAAAAAGGTGCTCAACTGTTCATCCCCAAAGAAAGAACACATCATCTACAAACCTGTTATAGAATATCAATGACTTGAGAAATTCAGAATTTTCGTTAAACACAAACAACTGTTCCCAATGTGCCAAGACCAAATTAGCGTAGCGTTAGCACAAGGAGTGCCCATCGCTACACCTTTAACTTGTAGATGATAAGTATTCCCATAGCATAATACATTATTCTTGAGAATAATCTCAAGCAAAGACACACATCTGTCCACCATAAGAGGTGTGAGTTTGTTATGTGTAAGAATAGCTCTAATGTACTCCAAGCCAATGTCATTAGGAATTGAAGTAAACAATGATTTAACATCTAAGGTTACTAGTATACACTCGTCATAAGGAGAAAAAGATTGATCAAAATCTGCTAGATTCTCCAAGAAATTAGTGGTATCTTTCAGAATGTGCTTAACTTCTAAGACAATGGGTTTCAATATCTTGTCAAGATATATCGAGAGGGGCTCTGTGAGCCAGCCTCGACTAGAAACTATTGGACGCAATGGTGGATCTGTAGCGTTCTTGTGTATTTTGGGTAGGCCCCTAAAAGATGGTATCAGAGGTTTATCAACTAATAAATATGAATATAAATCATTATCAATTACATTGGTTAGTATCAAATCATACAACGTAGCATGAACATTCTTAATAAGATTATTCAAACTGTATCTAGGTAAAGGTAAATAAGTCTACTTAATCAGACAGCATAGCATTCATTTTCTCACAATATATAGAACTATCCATAATAACGATAGCACCACCTTTATCTGCTTGTCTAATGGTGATAGCTTCATTACATCTTAAATTGTCCAAAGCTTGTTTTCATCATATGATAGATTGACAAAGTTAGATTTGACTTTATTGTCATTGTAGAGTTTAAATAAGTCATCTTCCACAGCTTGTTCAAAAGTATCCAAAAGTGGATGTTGCTGTGGAACAAACGTGGATGGCTTCCTGAATAAAGTATGATTATTAGCAGACTGCTGATCCTGCTTACCATATAACAGTTTGAGAGTTAAAGTTCTTGTAAACATCTTGACATCCTAGCGATGTCAGTGATATCATTACTGTGTGAAGGAATAAAACCTAACCCCTTGTTAAGAACCGATAGTTCGAATACATTCAAATCATATTTGGATATATTTACTACTAAATTGTCTGAGTTCAAAGCCTCAGGAAGTAAAACATGAGTATTTACTTTTTCGGTCGCCATACCTTTTTGCAAGCGTGTTGTCTTCCGTGAACTTCCTTTTGTTTGTTTGCATGGGCCGGGGACCAAGTTCTCTTTTCCTGTGGTCGATAGGGTAAAGGAAAAGAAGGAGACCTCTCTAATGCGAACAGCTCGTCCTCTGCTTGAATTACAAAGGAATCAATGCACAGCTGTTTGTTGCGCATTTCGCTCACTTTCGGTCTCTCAGAATCAGCCTTCTCAGAGTGAGGCACTATATCTGAAACAGAATCTATGTGTACTTGTGCCTGTGTTGTTACGACATGAGAACGTGGTGTGGTTATCTTGTCAGGCTCCTCAGTAGCATTGATGAGTACTTCCGTTGTAGCAGCCACTGTGGGATCCATATTTGATGGTTCATCTCGTGACCTCAACGAAATGGGAGTGGTTGAGCGTGTGACACGTTGATCATTGTTGGCAACAGAGGGTTTACGCGTATTGTTCAAAGATTTATATGCATTGTTGGATCTCATATCACTATTCTCCTTGGGCCAAGAGAAAACTTGTGACTTGCTAAAGTCAAGAAAATCCCTTTGCAGCTTGCGTTTTTTGTCACGCAAGCATTTGATGTCAAGAGAAGTTAACATATTCTTCAAATCCTCGAGTACAGTGTTAGATTGCTCAACGCTTAGTAAGCCAACCAACTCTGTGTAGATAGTTAGAATGTCATTTTTCAATTCAGTGATAGAAATATCATAATGCTCAATCAAAATAAGCAAATAGGAGAAGCTAGTGTCAATATTACATTTTTGCCACTTAGCCAAGAGACTTGGTTGTGAATCGCCGAAGGTCGGCATTTTAAGGATTCTTAGACCTCGCGGCACCAATTTAAACTTTAAGCATGCTTCCATGTGAAGTTTCTGCCACTGTATAGTGCGCAGTTTGTGGAGCTTGTTCTCCAAGTTCCTTGTTATCATAGTAATTTCCATATTACTCTTAAACGAGTGTGCATCGTCTCCTGAAGCATTTAAGTCAGAGGTAGTCAGTTTGAGTAATGGGTTGATGTTAAAATCAACTAGTCCATCCAAATCAAACAGTCTGTCAGCTACTTGGTTAGATAAAGGTGAGTTGGATTTAGCAGCCATGTCCAAGCAGTGTTGTACAAGTAAAGCAGTATAAAACAAAAAGAAACACACTGCCAGGTAAAGCACTCTCCTCAGAAACACCAAATCAGCAGGAAAAAGGCAATGAGTGCACCATGAGCTGAAGTCAAAAGTAAAATATCAAGTAAATCCAAAAGGTCTTCTTTATATATAAAATCCTCGTTTATTACAAAAGATAAAACTGCAGGAGATAGCAAGTTGTAAGCGCTTTCGCGTTGTTACCCAACGCTTCATCAGACATAAAGAAAATGCTGAAACTTTCGTCTTATAAAGCATTAATTGTCATGATGTCATTAGTACTTTAAAAGTTAAAATTTAAAGGAACAGACATACAAACATAAAATATAAAATGCATTCTGAGTTAAAACATCGTCTAGAGCAAGGAATATATTTTGCATAAATGTATGTATAGGCATTAATGCTTCAGTGGTCTGGAAGCTAAGAAAGGCTTAAGAGGGAGCCTCTCATTAAGCCCAAACTTATGGGCTTGTAATTTAACAATCCACTTGCCTTCCCTTTCTTCAATTCTGTTCCTTATGTTACCTAATCTCCCATCAGTATGCACCAATTCAAGAACCTGGAATTTGAATGTGTGATTGTCACCTAACTCCACAGTGTGTTTAGCTAGGGCGTTCAGAATGTTGCGTTTGGATATGGCATAGATATGCTCTCTGATAAGTTCTCTTAGGGATCTGGTTGTCATGCCCACATAAAACTTCCTGCATGCTTGGCAATCAGCTAAGTAAACCAAGTTGATAGACCTACAGCTCGCATGGTGCTTAAACATATAGTTCCTGTGTGTTTCAGGATGTGTGTAGTTATTGGTATTGGCAACATATTTGCACTGGTTGCAAGATGAGCAAGCAAAAGTACCACATTGTGCCGTCGTGCGCTCAGTGACATGAGGTTTATCATAGCAAAGTAGCCAATTTAACGAAAGCATGTTTCTATAGGCTACTCGAGGTGTGCTATCAACTCATGTCACTGAGCGCACTACGGCACAATGTGGTACTTTTGCTTGCTCATCTTGCAACCAGTGCAAATATGTTGCCAATACCAATAACTACACACATCCTGAAACACACAGGAACTATATGTTTAAGCACCATGCGAGCTGTAGGTCTATCAACTTGGTTTACTTAGCTGATTGCCAAGCATGCAGGAAGTTTTATGTGGGCATGACAACCAGATCCCTAAGAGAACGTATCAGAGAGCATATCTATGCCATATCCAAATGCAACATTCTGAACGCCCTAGCTAAACACACTGTGGAGTTAGGTGACGATCACACATTCAAATTCCAGGTTCTTGAATTGGTGCATACTGATGGGAGATTAGGTAACATAAGGAACAGAATTGAAGAAAGGGAAGGCAAGTGGATTGTTAAATTACAAGCCCATAAGTTTGGGCTTAATGAGAGGCTCACTCTTAAGCCTTTCTTAGCTTCCAGACCACTGAAGCATTAATGCCTATACATACATTTATGCAAAATATATTCCTTGCTCTAGACGATGTTTTAACTCAGAATGCATTTTATATTTTATATTTTATGTTTGTATGTCTGTTCCTTTAAATTTTAACTTTTAAAGTACTAATGACATCATGACAATTAATGCTTTATAAGAGGAAAGTTTCAGCATTTTCTTTATGTCTGATGAAGCGTTGGGTAACAACGCGAAAGCGCTTACAACTTGCTATCTCCTGCAGTTTTATCTTTTGTAATAAACGAGGATTTTATATATAAAGAAGACCTTTTGGATTTACTTGATATTTTACTTTTGACTTCAGCTCATGGTGCACTCATTGCCTTTTTCCTGCTGATTTGGTGTTTCTGAGGAGAGTGCTTTACCTGGCAGTGTGTTTCTTTTTGTTTTATACTGCTTTACTTGTACAACACTGCTTGGACATGGCTGCTAAATCCAACTCACCTTTATCTAACCAAGTAGCTGACAGACTGTTTGATTTGGATGGACTAGTTGATTTTAACATCAACCCATTACTCAAACTGACTACCTCTGACTTAAATGCTTCAGGAGACGATGCACACTCGTTTAAGAGTAATATGGAAATTACTATGATAACAAGGAACTTGGAGAACAAGCTCCACAAACTGCGCACTATACAGTGGCAGAAACTTCACATGGAAGCATGCTTAAAGTTTAAATTGGTGCCGCGAGGTCTAAGAATCCTTAAAATGCCGACCTTCGGCGATTCACAACCAAGTCTCTTGGCTAAGTGGCAAAAATGTAATATTGACACTAGCTTCTCATTTTGCTTATTTTGATTGAGCATTATGATATTTCTATCACTGAATTGAAAAATGACATTCTAACTATCTACACAGAGTTGGTTGGCTTACTAAGCGTTGAGCAATCTAACACTGTACTCGAGGATTTGAAGAATATGTTAACTTCTCTTGACATCAAATGCTTGCGTGACAAAAAACGCAAGCTGCAAAGGGATTTTCTTGACTTTAGCAAGTCACAAGTTTTCTCTTGGCCCAAGGAGAATAGTGATATGAGATCCAACAATGCATATAAATCTTTGAACAATACGCGTAAACCCTCTGTTGCCAACAATGATCAACGTGTCACACGCTCAACCACTCCCATTTCGTTGACGTCACAAGATGAACCATCAAATATGGATCCCACAGTGGCCGCTACAATGGAAGTACTCATCAACGCTACTGAGGAGCCTGACAAGATAACCACACCACGTTCTCATGTCGTAACAACACAGGCACAAGTACACATAGATTCTGTTTCAGATATAGTGCCTCACTCTGAGAAGGCTGATTCTGTGAGACCGAAAGTGAGCGAAATGCGCAACAAACAGCTGTGCATTGATTCCTTTGTAATTCAAGCAGAGGACGAGCTGTTCGCATTAGGAGAGGGTCTCCCTTCTTTTCCTTTACCCTATCGACCACAGGAAAAGAGAACTTGGTCCCCGTCCATGCAAACAAACAAAAGGAAGTTCACGGAAGACAACACGCCGTTTGCAAAAAAGGTATGGCGACTGAAAAAGTAAATACTCATGTTTTACTTCCTGAGGCTTTGAACTCAGACAATTTAGTAGTAAATATATCCAAATATGATTTGAATGTATTCGAACTATCGGTTCTTAACAAGGGGTTAGGTTTTATTCCTTCACACAGTAATGATATCACTGACATCATTGTGGATGTCAAGATGTTTACAAGAACTTTAACTCTCAAACTGTTATATGGTAAGCAGGATCAGCAGTCTGCTAATAGTCATACTTTATTCAGGAAGCCATCCACGTTTGTTTCACAGCAACATCCACTTTTGGATGCTTTTGAACAAGCTGTGGAAGATGACTTATTTAAACTCTACAATGACAATAAAGTCAAATCTAACTTTGTCAATCTATCATATGATGAAAAACAAGCTTTGGACAATTTAAGATGTAATGAAGCTATCACCATTAGACAAGCAGATAAAGGTGGTGCTATCGTTATTATGGATAGTTCTATATATTGTGAAAAAATGAATGCTATGCTGTCTGATTGCGAGACTTATTTACCTTTACCTAGATACAGTTTGAATAATCTTATTAAGAATGTTCATGCTACGTTGTATGATTTGATACTAACCAATGTAATTGATAATGATTTATATTCATATATATTAGTTGATAAACCTCTGATACCATCTTTTAGGGGCCTACCCAAAATACACAAGAACGCTACAGATCCACCATTGCGTCCAATAGTTTCTAGTCGAGGCTGGCTCACAGAGCCCCTCTCGATATATCTTGACAAGATATTGAAACCCATTGTCTTAGAAGTTAAGCACATTCTGAAAGATACCACTAATTTCTTGGAGAATCTAGCAGATTTTGATCAATCTTTTTCTCCTTATGACGAGTGTATACTAGTAACCTTAGATGTTAAATCATTGTTTACTTCAATTCCTAATGACATTGGCTTGGAGTACATTAGAGCTATTCTTACACATAACAAACTCACACCTCTTATGGTGGACAGATGTGTGTCTTTGCTTGAGATTATTCTCAAGAATAATGTATTATGCTATGGGAATACTTATCATCTACAAGTTAAAGGTGTAGCGATGGGCACTCCTTGTGCCAACGCTTACGCTAATTTGGTCTTGGCACATTGGGAACAGTTGTTTGTGTTTAACGAAAATTCTGAATTTCTCAAGTCATTGATATTCTATAACAGGTTTGTAGATGATGTGTTCTTTCTTTGGGGAGGAACAGTTGAGCACCTTTTTGATTTCATCAGCTATCTCAATGCTACAACTGATTTCTTGAGTTTTGACTATACTTACTCCAGTGAGCGCATTGATTTCCTAGATGTGAGTGTCTCTAGGAATAATTACGGTTTTGAAACTGAACTTTTCAGGAAGAGTTGCTGGAGGAACAACTTACTACATAGAGAAAGCATGCACCCTCAACACATCTACAAAAATATTGTTAAGAATCAAGCCTTGAGGGCTTCCAAACTGACTTCTACACAGATAGCATACCAACAACAGAAAACAGATTTAGCCAACCAATTTGTATCTAGGGGCTACAATAAGAACTCTGTATATGAAGCCATTTCTGAGTGTGACACTAAGAGAGGCAATGAAGCCGCACCTATCATTAAAAGACACAAATCCCAGTGTTCAAATTCCACACGAACACCCAGGCCGAATCCCAATAGGATTCTAATTCCTTACACCAACAAGAACAAATACATTTTGAAGATTTTCAATAAACATTGGAATCTTCTTATGATAGACGATGATATCAGGTCCTTAGTTGATAGCACACCTCGAGTAGCCTATAGAAACATGCTTTCGTTAAATAGGCTACTTTGCTATGATAAACCTCATGTCACTGAGCGCACTACGGCACAATGTGGTACTTTTGCTTGCTCATCTTGCAACCAGTGCAAATATGTTGCCAATACCAATAACTACACACATCCTGAAACACACAGGAACTATATGTTTAAGCACCATGCGAGCTGTAGGTCTATCAACTTGGTTTACTTAGCTGATTGTCAAGCATGCAGGAAGTTTTATGTGGGCATGACAACCAGATCCCTAAGAGAACGTATCAGAGAGCATATCTATGCCATATCCAAACGCAACATTCTGAATGCCCTAACTAAACACACTGTGGAGTTAGGTGACGATCACACATTCAAATTCCAGGTTCTTGAATTGGTGCATACTGATGGGAGATTAGGTAACATAAGGAACAGAATTGAAGAAAGGGAAGGCAAGTGGATTGTTAAATTACAAGCCCATAAGTTTGGGCTTAATGAGAGGCTCACTCTTAAGCCTTTCTTAGCTTCCAGACCACTGAAGCATTAATGCCTATACATACATTTATGCAAAATATATTCCTTGCTCTAGACGATGTTTTAACTCAGAATGCATTTTATATTTTATGTTTGTATGTCTGTTCCTTTAAATTTTAACTTTTAAAGTACTAATGACATCATGACAATTAATGCTTTATAAGAGGAAAGTTTCAGCATTTTCTTTATGTCTGATGAAGCGTTGGGTAACAACGCGAAAGCGCTTACAACTTGCTATCTCCTGCAGTTTTATCTTTTGTAATAAATGAGGATTTTATATATAAAGAAGACCTTTTGGATTTACTTGATATTTTACTTTTGACTTCAGCTCATGGTGCACTCATTGCCTTTTTCCTGCTGATTTGGTGTTTCTGAGGAGAGTGCTTTACCTGGCAGTGTGTTTCTTTTTGTTTTATAACTATGATCCTGCCATGGCTGGATGGCAGTCTGGTACAGAGGGTAACAGAACCAGGCTTCATTTGCATGGGCAGCCAGTATTATGGGTTGGTTGCTCATCTGATGGACCACTGTCCAAGGGTTGCGAGTCAAGTAACCCCATTATACACACCAGATGGAACTTTACAATGCTGAGGCATACAGCCAGTTTCCATCTCACTTCAGACACCAGCAGCCAGAAGACAAGGGTAGACCCATCCTGATCATATTTTGTAAAGAAGCATTCAGTCATCTACTGAGAAGTGGTTCCAGAGTCCTCTGGTAATCTTTACACATCGCATCTCAAAAGTCACCCATTGTCCACCTCCTGACAAGCAGCCATGGTGGACGCTTTTATATTTAGTGACACAGGGCAGCCAGAGCATATCCCCACAACCAATATGCAAAAATAAAGAACCAGTCTTAGTAGTATGTTTGCCCTTCATGGTATAAACATATACTCAAACCAGAGGAACAGCAGCTGGGAATTTGGAAAACCACCAGTCCACCTACCTGGGATATGGGAAGAAAACAAGCATCCAAGAAAAACAGAAATGGACACATTTAGAACTTTCAGACTATACACGTACTGCATTAGTGTAGGGAACAAAGCCAGACATCCTAGTTTTGTAGGAAAATATTAACTATTGCACAACTTGCAAGTGATAACACATTTAGTCATCACAGATCTTAGTAAACTATTAATGAAAGTTACATACTTATCATAATGATAGAACCATTGTGCTAGGTAACACTCAGGAATGTATGCTGCTGGTGTTAGAATGACCTGGCATCTGGAGCTGTCTTAGACTACTAGTTTGCTTCCTGCTATTCTATCATTAGTCTGCATTTTGCATGTGCCTTCTTATCGCCCTTTATAATGATGGTTGAACTGTTTTGTGATTTCCAACCTTAAAGATTGAAAAACAGTTAAATACGATTCTGACGAAGGTGTCATAATTGTTTACAAAACGGGAATTCTTAAGAATGGTACAATATATCAAAGGATGGTAAGAAATATGGACACATTTTAATTCTCTGACAAGAAATGCTTCCAACAATCCTATTTCAGAAAAGGTAAAACGTGCATTTCATTTTGTTCTTAATTACCAGAGCCATGCATTTCTTCATTACAGATCGCACAGGATAAAAACTTGTACTTTTATCAATACCTTTTTAATTGCTATATAAAGTCAACTCACCAGTGTACTGTTGTTTTCTATTTTTTCAATACTGCTGGTCTGGTTAACCATCTGTCATAGAAAGATATATTTATGTACGTGGAGGTTCTGCAAAACAAAGCTGAGTAAAGGCAAAATCCTTTGCCTTGAAGCGATCAGTGATACAAATAACACAGTTTAAGGAGGGTAATTCATGTGACGGAAGCCAGCATCATAATTTGCTTGTGGCATATGACATTATACCACTCTGTTTCAGGAATGCCCAGGCAGTAACATTACCTGAGATTTAGAAAGATTGACAATGATACAGAAGCTTTATCTTGGAAGTTTTATTCACCAGATCAATTCTTTCTGCTTTAGAGATCATTGTACTGCTGAGGTTTTCCATTCATGGGGGCATTAATGCAGACAGTAGTCTCACAGGCAAAGCCACATGCTAATATGGCAGTTAGGGCAGATGCTAATGGAATTATCCATTGACGCACTCCATGGCTAGCAATTAACCTGTCAAGAGATTCAGAGAATCACTTGGGCAAGGTAATTTTTCTCCATAATTTGACGACATTCAGCTAGTCACTCCTGGTGAAGTGCTCGTAGTACAGGTAACTACACTGGTGCCATGTGTATGTGTTCATGTGGGTATGTGCCTGTAAGCTAGGAATGTAGTTGAGTGTGGGTATGTGCCTGTAAGCTAGGAATATGGTTGAGTGAATATGTGTATCTGTGATTCTACATGTATGTCTGCTGGGGTACGTATGGGTGTGGTATGGTGGTTGTTTCCATAAGAGTGGATATTTGGGTACTTATTTGTGGATTTCAAATGTATGTCTCTAAGTTTATATGCAAATACCTCAGAGTTTATTTGGGTACACATGTGTGTGCACATACATGACTGTTTTGTGTGAACGCACGCATGTATGTATGGTATGTGTATGCACACATGTATGTAGGGAGATGCTAATGCCATTGCATTGTGTTGAATTCAGAGACATGGTAATGAGCTGTTCATGAGATGCTTCACTGTGTAGCTTTACCATTTCCCTGTCTCTGCTTCTGAGAGTCTGTTCTTTACATTAATTGACGTTACCCAAGTAACTTGGATGGGGAATGTTTCTCTGAAACTAGGTCATTATCTTCAAAGAAGAGATACCTTAATACTTAACCTAAGTAAATCTTTGCTAGATCAGACTTCAACATCCTGACTGGTTGAGTGCTGCACATAAACATTTACATTGATGCATGGTTATTTAGGAATATCACTTGACCGATAGATTGCATCAGTTCCTACATGTATTTATTTATTTATTTACTTTTATTTATTTTACATTTGTTGACCGGGCTAGTCTAACTGGATATATGTCCATTTTCAGTAGAGGCCCAGGGAGAAAAGCTCCAACCAGTTACAGAGACAAATGTGCAATATTACAGTATACATATTCACAATATAAATTAGTAACATACAGTAAAAGTGAGATGAGATAAAAATACTTTGTGAAAAACCCTAAAGAAAGTAGATGTGTTTAATATTTTTTTTTTTTTAGAAGATGAGGGAATGTAAGATTAGGGGGTGGATGCTATAGTAGAGAGAGCATTAGGAACCAAATTGTGTTGTAAATGTTTGTATATTGGGTGTAATCAGTCAGGGTTGGAGCAGGGACAAAGCCAGTGGTTCTTTAGATATTCTTTAAGATGCTTTTTGAATAGTTGAGTGGAAGCAAGTGAGGTAAGTTCAGTTGGAAGTTGATTTCAACTTTTTCCCACTGTATTGGTGAAGAGCGAGTCCCCTGCTTTGTTGTTTGATTTGACAGTAGACACTAGGAGTTTGTTTGCTGAGCGAAGTGTAGAGAGATTTTTATAGGGGGTGATCAAATTAGTGAGGACTGGTGTATTATTGGGGTGATAGAGGATTTTTTGAGTTATAGCAAGTTGCTGATAGAGAAGCTTATTATGAAAATAACCCTGCATTACACTAACATTTTCATAAAAGAGAGGGGCAAACTTCAAATCAGGAACTGCAATGAAAGAACAAACACAGATATAGATTCCTTTCTTAATGTACAATTCTAAAGTTTTGCTTACAGCAATACATTTCTGTTAAAAATATTTTTCTTTTTGACTACAGAAGTTAAAACACATAAAATAAACATCATTATTCTAAGATCAATCATGTAATTATCAATTGTAGTCTGCGGACTCTCAAGCCAACTTATGCAAATTTTCACACGAACCTCATCTAGGTAAGTGATGCAACATATAAACTGCATTGATGTTTTGATTATTTGCTTCAGTTTTTCAGTTTCATTTCTGAATATTTGTATTTAGTATCAGATGTTTTTAAATCAGCAATACAACACTGCTTCAGAAGACTACCGGTTTCAAGTAAAATGTAGAACCAATGCAAAACTAATATTGAACGCGCCTAAGAAATAAAGCAACTCCTCTGATGAAGAAATGATTCTGAGACATAAGAGTTTGTTCTGACATATAGAAGGGCTCTTCCTTTGACAGGATGTCTGTCTGTTTATTGCCCAAGTCAAAAACGACTGGGTTTGAGTTATGAGGCCATATTTATCATTGACTCCTGTATGTATCCCTTTAAAGATGGAATGCAGACAGCAATGCATGTTTAAGGGGAGCCAGATACTGTCACATAAACAAAAGTATTTGGAGAGATTATTTGCATGTTTTTGGCCGTGGG